>NW_007249319.1:337663-465733 GCF_000164805.1 Carlito syrichta | reverse complement strand
ACAAAGGGCCAGTTAAGAGGGTGGATGGTTTCCCAGCATTGGAGTGTTTGCCCTTCCCAGACGCCACCAAACATGGAAGAGAAATCTGTGATAGGCAGGGACCAGGGGCACACACCCCTGCTGGAAGAGCCTCATTCACCAAACAGCATTGTCTCAACTGTGTGGTGTGCAGCATGTGAGGACACAACTTCTCTCACTCCACAGAGCCTGGAGTCTCTCCACATGCCACTGGTCACCTCCTTGGTCCTTGGGACACACCTCCTTCAGTGCTGGGGGTTGCCCATTCATCTTGACTTCTGCAAAGCAGCCCACGAGTAAGAAAGGAGTATGTAGTAGGAAACCACAAAGTCTAGCACAATTCTATCACAACTTGCATCATTCGGTTGTTTGACTTTTGTTTTCTGTGGGGGTCCCACCCCACAAAGGTCATGAGATTTCCTGAAGGAGAGACGGATAGGCAAAGGATGAAAATATTATACCCAGACACCTGCTTCATATCCTCTACAAGTTACCACCATCTAGTGTTCTTAGCAACAAACAAGCCAAGAACCCTGTAAACCTTCAGACAATGAGTCTTATTCATAAGGCCAAAGATGATAGTTTTAGTCCAAAGTCCCAAATTACAGACCTTGAACTGTCTCCAGAAAGTTTAGCAGTAGTTTTCTTTCTGGGGCTTTATGACCTTCAGAGCTTGTAATCGCCTTTCTTGTCCAAGTGTCTCCATTACT
Organism: Carlito syrichta; assembly: GCF_000164805.1. Taxonomy (NCBI): domain Eukaryota; kingdom Metazoa; phylum Chordata; class Mammalia; order Primates; family Tarsiidae; genus Carlito; species Carlito syrichta. The sequence goes on along the minus strand of NW_007249319.1, from coordinate 465,005 downwards.
TTTCTCTTATCCTGCAGTGCTTGTTTCTAAAGAGAACTCAAAAGAAGCTTTTAGTAATGTTTCCCAGGCCCCCAAGGTTGCTTTCTGTTTTTAGCTGATCTGTCATAAAAGTGTCTGATTATTATATTATGAGTTCAGTGAAAACCCACTCTATAAATGTTAACTTAGAGTTTTAACTATTGGATTAAGTAAAAACCTTAAAGATAATCTTTATCCTAAGTCAGTGAAAACAGTGTTATAAATCACCTACATAACTCGTATATAAGTGTTAGAACTTATAATGAATTCATAATGAACTTACTATAAACTTGTGTTTTTTAAAAAAAACCTTATGTCTAAACACTAAACTACATAATCCTAAATCAAATGAGTGAATGTAATTATATCATTTATTACTTAAGCAATATCTAGTAACTTATAACCAAGTGAAAGAAAGCATTCTTGATGTGCTTCAGAGTTTAACCCTTGCATATGTTAGAAAGGGCCAAGCGGCATAGTGGGAAATGGAAAAATAAACCATGACATTTCCAGGTTAGCTGTGAGTACTTCACATAAACATGCCATCTTCTTCTTCCACGACTGCACAGAATTTCTTCAGCTGTACCAACAACAAAGATGGAAGACAGAAGGGCCTCAGCTGCCCGGACTCGCTTTGCAGTCGGGGGTCCTCAGCACACCTGGACTTTGTCAATCAGGCGGGCCTCCAAGGCTGGCTCCCAACACTAGGTTGTGTGCCCCTTAAGAGAATCAAAGGCCTGATGATCTGAGGTGGAGCTGAGGCAGCATTTAGCAGTGAAATTGGGCTGCAATTCTTTCCCATGCCATCCCCATTTAAACGATGGTTTTCCAGGTAACCTGTCTCTAATGCCAAAAATGTTGGGGACCACTATTTTAAAGGGCCAGGTGAAAACTCAGAAATTCTTTAACCTTCCTTCCCAATCCCAACTTTGAAAATTAAATGAAGGCTACTATAGAGTCTCTACTCCAAGAAAATGGACTAATGTTTACATAAAATTTCAGGAGCCCTCTGGACACCCTGAAGTTCATACATGAAGAACTTCAGGTTCTTAAGAACTTGGTATTCTCTATATAAAGTGATGTTTACCTGACATAAGTGAGCACCATCATCTTCCCATTAGACTGACAGTGCATTGTTTTTTTGTTTTCTTTAAAAGAGAGAGAGAGAGAGAGCTGCAGGATGCATTTGATAGCAAGCTCTTGAGTATTTACAAAGAGAATTCCTATTTTTTCCTGCCAGAAATACATGAAAAATCTTAAAATATCTTTAAATAATCTCCAGATATATTTTTTTACTAGTTCTTTTTTGCCTCTCTATTTTCAGAATCTTTAAATAGTTTTAGCCTTTGGCCTGAACTAAGCCTTCTTGTTAGCATAAATGCTTATTTTATCTTAGCATCATTTGAATAAGTTTGAATCTTAAAAATATGGGTATTATATACACGGCTATTTAAATTCTCTGTTAAGAACATAACATATCTACTCCCTAGACATCTTCATGTTTTATTATTGCAGATTATGCCATTTATTTTGGTCTTATTCAAAGAAAATATCAACATTTTTCAGGAGATTCATCCAAGAATCATTTTCTTCTTACAAAGAAAAATTCTGAAAAACCTCACACAGCTTGCTAAATTAGCCGAGTCTCTATGTAAGTCAGCATTTAATATTGGTGTGGATTGAAGTTGTTTTGTCAGTGTGTTTTCACCTTAATTGGAAACATGTTAAGAAACTAAGCTGCTCAGATGTCTCTTCCTCAGAGTATCATGTCGGTTTCCGTAGACTGGCATGCATGTCCTCATGGTCTGCTAGGCCACTGAAGAACATAAATTAAAAAACAAGGAGATAGACCAGCCTTGTTGCAAAACATGCCTTGGCTCAGTGTTCACTCTTTTGCTTTGTAACACAAAGCACAGTGGAAGCTGCCCTCTAACACAATGTTGGCTTTTCATAGTTCTGTTCACAGAGATCTTACAGAGAGTATATTTCACAAAATGGAATCTTTAAAAAAATTATTATTATTAGTCAGAGTCTTACTGTCACCCAGGGTGGATGGAGTGCGGTGGCACCATCACAGCTCACCACAGCCTCAACCTCCTGGGCTCAGGTGATGCTTCTGCATCAGCCTACTGAGTAATTGAGACTAGAGGGATGTGCCACCACACCTGGATAATTTTTTTATTTTTTGTAGAGACCAGGTCTAGCTATGTTGCCCAGACTGATCTCAAACTCCTGGGCTTAAGCAATCCTTCTGCCTCAGCCTCCTCCTGAAGTGCTAGGATTGCAGGTGTGAGCCACCATGCCTGACTGGAATTTTATTTTTAATTAAACATCTTATAAGAGTTATGGAATATCTCATCAACAAGGGTACCTGCATGATCAATGTTTATATACCTAACCCTGAACTGTACCCCACATCTTTATAATAATTTTTTTTAAATAATAATAAATAAATTGTTTCTACATTAAAAAAAAAAAGTTACAGAAAAAATTCAAAAATAAATAGCAACTTGCCTGGGGTGGGAGGAAGGAAAGTAGTCAGTGGTTTAATTATATCATATGCATGACTCATTTAACAAATGTTTTCTCCATTGTAATTAAAATCCTTTTGTAAATAACCCATATAGTTAGAATACATTAAATATACCCTGTCTGAAGGATTTTAAAAGATATGCTTTTAATTTTATTATCACACTACTTTAAAAAATACGATGTAATACCTAAACCAAGAAAGCCATTCTTAAAAACCCATATGTTATTAAATTTTTGCAATATGGTTAGTGTCTTACATGGAAAACACAATCTAATATCAGGCATCTTTGGCAGTAGCTTTCATTGTCAATACAACACCTTTAGTTCAGGAGAAATCTTCTTGCCCATATGGTAAATTCTAGTGGAAAGAAGGGAGTCACTGAATATTACTGAAGTTAATTAATGCAGATGGCCTGCCACTACTCTCTGGAACTGGCAGGAAAATTGTTTCATTTCTTTAGCCTCACACCTTTCATTTACTCTAAAACAAATATAGATTAAGGAATGCTACTGCTTTTATAAATGCAGATCACCTCTCTTAATTTCTACTTAGCTGTTCTATCAATAGATAAAGTATTTTATTCTTCACATTTCTCCAATGACATTTGGATCACCACTAAATTTTTAAAAAAGAAAAGAGAAAAAAATGAATCCAAATCAATTTAGTGATTATATAGACTCAGGGTTTCTAAATAGCTCTAAAGTTAAAACCATCAATGCCAGGTTAATCATAAACCATGTTCCAGGTACAAATCTCTAGGGTGCACAGGACAGCAATAGCTAGTTAAATGGAAATAAAAGAACTTACTTTCAACAGAAGCTATTTTTAAGAAACTATATATTACAGTATGTTATTGAAAGCAGAAAATACTCATTTGGGTTATTTTATGATACCCTAGGTGAAACCATCTTGTTTGTTAAAGCAACTCCAAGCCTGTCAATTTCAAGTATGTAGGATTTACATGGACCTTTGAGACCATCAAGAGAGCGCCTATCTATACTGACCCTAGTAATGACCCTAGTTTGCTCCTAAGCTCAGCAAACCACTTCTTAGGTTAGGATTCAACATCTAGTCAGTAAAGTAAGACATAATGCTCACTATATATTCATTCATTCATTCAACTGTTATCGGACGATTTAATATTTAATATTAGGTTCTGCTCTCTGTGTTTTAAACACATCATCTCCTTTTGCCCTCCACTCTATAAAGGAGGTTCAATAATATACCTATAATATAGTAAAATATACAAATGAGGAATATACAGCATACAGATGAAGAGTATGTAATATACGAGAAAAGTGAGTTGTAAAAGGTCGTTTGTCCAAAGTGGACAAAAGTGTTCAATATCAGGTTATCTGGCTCTAATCCCACAACTTCAAACTGCGCTGTGCTCAGTGTACAAGGTATAAAGTCACCACCATTCCCAGTCTGCCTGAGACACAAGGATTTCAGTGCTTTTTTTCATATAAAAGATGCAACAAGCAATCATTTTAATTTTTACTTTAACATGGAAGATAGAACTTTTATGTCAACATCAAACTGCAAAAAATACAAAAATGGTGTGTTTTTTAAAAACTTTTTTGCAACACACAATACAAATCTCATAAGGGTGAAGCAGATAATTGTGCACAAAAGGAAAGGGTATAGATGGGTACCAGCTTTTTTGAGTGACAATTGTTGTACTAATCATATATTTCCCCCATCTAATCCTTTGAAAGTTGTTATGTGTTATATATTATCCTCATTTTATAGATGCAAGAACTGAGAGTGCTAAAATCACTTGCCCAAAATCATGCTACTAATCAGTAGCAGAGCTGAAATTTGGGTTTTGCTCTTTCTTCAAAACCATCATTTCGATAATGCGAGTAATCTAGGATTAAAAGGCTATTGATTTGCTATTCTGTTATCTCAGTGAATCTTTTGTAGGTTCCAATTACTCTTAGAGAACATCCTTATGTGTGTGCTTCTTGTGGCATTCAACTAAAAATGAATGAATAAATAAATAAATAAAATTGAGTACTACTCTGTGCCCAGCTCTGTGCCTGGATAGTGAACTTAGAAGAATTGAGCATAAGGCTTGACCTCAATACCACAGCAGAATAGGAAGTTGTTGACATCAATACCATACCATGTGTCCTAGTTGTTTCATTAAGATGTAAAGAGAAAGAAAAAGCAAACAATTAAGACTTCCTAAAAAGGAAAGTGAGTCATGGGAGAACTCACAATGGAGATATTATCTAATCTGCACTTTGTTTATTTTTTAAATACATGATTTTTACCAAGTGGAGGTCGTCAGAAGACAAAAAAAAAAGTGAGGAAGGTGCAAGTAAAGTCACACTCAGGGAATTATGAATTGCCTAGAGAATTTGAAAAACAGGAAATAAATATGGAAAAGGGAGGTAAAACATGACACTAGACATGAAGGTGAGGGAGAGATTGTAAAGGAACTTAATAACCAAGCGGTGTAGACTTTAAATGAGAAAATGAGACATTAGTTCTTTCTACCACACAACCCTTGAGTGTAGCGATACTGTATTGATTGAGGCTGTGTCTCCAGAGCTCAGAAGCATACTTGCTATTTAGTAGGCATTTTTTAAAATTTACTTGATGCATCGCTGAATGTTCAAAAATAATAGTTGTGCAAAGTTAGCTTGCAATGGGGTACAAAAATTGAAACAAGGAAATTAGTAAAATATTTTTGTAGGGGTCAGGCAAGAGAATACAAGGGAAAAATGTAGGCGGTGACAATAGGTTTTATAGAGACTCAGTAGAACGGAATACCCTAAAAGGGCTGTGATAAAGTGAAAAGTCCAGTATGACAAAAGAACTTCAAATAACGAATGAATGATGATATTTTAACTAAGACGGGGTTGGTTATACGAGAAAAAGGAAGTTTAAGGGAAATGTTAAATGTGTGGATTTAAACTCACTGAGGACAAGATGTATTTGGAACATGATCTGATAAGCACCAGGCAGCACTATAGGAGGAAAGTAATTCTTTAATTTTAGTACTTATCATGTGAATAAAACTATTATTTAATATAATATAACTGTGCTTAAATTGTGTCATCCATATCTTTTGATAAGAATATTTCATTTCTTATTAAATTCATGTGAAAGGAAGGTAGAAATAGATTAAATAATTGGTTCAAAGATTCCTGAGTTGCAACCAAGGGGAAAAAAATACAGGCATTCAAACTGTCAATGCAAGTTATCACCAAAAATTTTATTGCCTGGTAGACAAAATATAGGCTTGATAGAATGTTAAATAAACTAGAATGATTTAAATCTGTAATCGTTTTGAGGCTGTTGAGATTTGCTTTGATTCTTTATTTTACTGACTGCACATTAGAAATTGCCAAACTAATACAAAATGCTACATCTAGCACAAACTCATTACTTATATGAAAATATTAAATCTCTGAAATATTTTTCCACAAATATTCTCTGAAGGAAAAAAAGACTGGCAAAATACTTTTTTCTAAAGTATCTATGGAACATTTAATGAATGCTTTTCTTTTGTTTTCTTTAATAACAGCATGAGAAAAATATAGTCTTATGATCATATAGTTTCTCCACACCACCTTTATTGAAATCGTCATAAGTGATGAGAAGTATTTGAAAAATATATGTTGGTCTGTAGTTCCTGAAAATCCCAATGAAAAGAAATTGTTATTATCTAGACCAGAAAAGAACTATAAAAGAGTTTGTGATTCACTGTCTCCAGAATATAAATAAGTGATTCCTTAGAGGATCTTCATTCTAGTGGAGTTTAAAATATTCATAACCATTTCTAGGCTATTCATGAAGGACAATCTACGAAATTCACTTTGTGCAACTTGTAGAAGCATCTTTGAAGATTTCTTAAATCAAATCCACGAGACTTCTAAAAAAGATCTGGGGATTTCGAGAACTGACTAACATTCAAGGAGCTAAGTTTGTCCACTGACTTCAATACAATGCAAATACTAGGATTATTCTGTGACTTGAGGCACTTGAGATAACTGGCTAAAATTGTACAAAAGGAAATAAACTAAATATTTTGAAAATTTAGAAAGAGATAGATAATAAATTACCTGCAAATATATTTTCCAAAGGCAATAATATACAATTTTTAGATATTGAAAAAGGAGACAAAAAACCATTGTTACTAATTTACTTCTCTCACCTAAAAGTAACTTAAAGACTAGCATTCTAATTTTTATAAATCCCTTTATATTTATCTTTTTTCTTGATTATAAAGGATAATAATGGACTGTGAAGTTTGCCCATATTCTTAACAGTATAACTAACTTCCCTATGAAAACCACTAGGAAAAAAATTACAGGTTAGATGTCAGCAGAGGTCCAAAAATACAACTCCTTAGTTCAATTAACAGCTGCTTTTAATTGGTGCTACAGCACAAAATACAAAAGATGAAGAGCTCAAATATGAAACTTCTAATTCACAGGCAACCAGGGAGTCTTCATTTGATTCTTTATTATTTTTAATGAGAAGATGGAACCTGTCACTGATGAATTTTGAGACTACCTAAACTGTCTCCCAAAGAGTTATAGATAAAACTAATTTCAAAATACATTGTATTCACATAGATTAGAATCTTGCTGAAATATTTCAGTATTACTTTCTTGGGAATTGTGACATCAGTAAGGAAAACCATCTTGTTTATATGAAGCACCTACTAATCTTGGCTCTATGGGAAGTGACCTTGAGAAACACAAATAGATGTGATGACAATGTTACCATAAGAAATGTTGCTGTGGGAGACTTTCAAGGAAGAGGTGGTGTTTACATTCTAAGGAGATGATGTGGTGAGATTAGAGAGAGAAGCAAATCACAAGATAAATCTGGCAGGTGAATACCAGAAGCAGAGGCAAAAGGAGACAGGATTGAACAAGCATAAGCATTAGTGAAAACTGGTAGAGCAATGGATACGAAAGCTAGTTAGGAAAGATGAGGTCCATCACAGGAGAGGATTGGCTAACAGCATGAGACTTGGAGCATTTAACTAGCAATCCTGTCTGAAAGGCACCCATAGCATAAAGGTTAAGCTCTAAAGTTCTGAGACAGACTGCCTGATGCTGCCATTTACTAGCTATTTGACTTTGGACAAGTAGTTTAATTTTCTATCCCTCAGTTTCCTTATCTGTGCAACAGGAATAATAATGGTATGTAGCAATACAAGTGCAGTGCTTGCAAGCTCTTTTTATTCTAATAAGACTGGCATTCTTAACCAAAAGTATTCCTCTGGCAATAATGATCAAATATATTTAAAAGGTATGAATCTGTAGGCAAGGGAAGAAAACCTCTGGCAATCAGCACTGTCGTTACCCAAATATTTCCCCTTAGCATTCGTAATCCATTGTCGTCTAAACTGGAATACTGTTCTCAGAATTTTTTTTTTTTGTTGTTGTTGAGTTGGAGTCTCACTCTGTTGCCCAGACTGGAGTGCAGTGGCCGCTTTTGGCCACCGCAGCCTCGATCTACTGGGCTCCGGTGATCCTTCCGCCTCAGCCTTCCAAGTAGCTGAAACGACAGGCGTGCGCTACCACGCCCGGCTAATTTTTTTTTTTTTGATTTGTTGTAGAGATGAGGTCTCGTCAAGTTGCCCAGGCGGGTCTCGAACCCGCGGGCTCAGGCAATCCACTCACCTCGGCCTCCCAAAGTGCTGGGATTACAGGCTGAGCCACCGAGCCCAGACGAGAATTTTTTATATTTAAGTACAAGCATGACCTTTTGTTTTCCCCACATTGCTACCTAAATCTTAGCATCAGTCTCCCATCTCCAAGTTCTCCAAAACCGATGGCCAAATAAAAGACTCCATGATGAACTTTCAGGTTTGAAACCTGGATCTTCTCCCTAGGCCCCTAACCATGAGACTGCTGAGAGTTCATTTGACTTCAATAATTGCTGATAACGTTCTTTATTCATATTTGGGTAAAATTAACGACTTTGAGGAACATTACAGAATATAAGTTAATATTCACTACAAAGGGAAAACTTCTTTGGGTTCTAATTTTATGTATGATAAATTGGGAACTTTATTACTACATTTAACCTTTAGCACATCTTTCTTAAAATATAGATTCAAATGTAAAATCTAGCATTTGCATACATTGTACTAATTTGTAATGGTCACCCTTTCTAATCTGCAAGAGTTTGAGTTCATAAAAGGGACATGAATTACAATGAGATTAATATTTTCATCATTGGTACACACAATTTCTTTCCAGATCTTTTTGTTTGTAAGGATAAATGGTGCATAGTGCAAATTGAATTGCTAAACATTTCAATAAGCAGCAAGAAATATAGAAGTAAAAAGTAAATATGTCATATATGCTTATTTCTGGTGAATAGCCTTTCCCCTTCATCTGAAATGAATTTATCTTTTAAACTTGGGCAATAGGGCAGAAAAAAATGCATTCTCTTCTTTGAACTAAATCAAAGTTATTTACGTCAAATATTCTACCTAATAGAGGTATATTGGGAATGATATTATTTTTTTAAAAAATAATATAAAAATAATATCTCTATTTTATAGATTGTAAACAGAGGTTCACTTTCTAATCTTAGCTTCTGCACTAGACTACAAAATCAGAGTAACTTATTTTTCATGTACTGCCATCATTGCTCTGTTGATCAAATCTATGTCCAATGAAGACATGATCAGGAACTATTACAAATCCTATCCACTTTGTAGCATTCATCAATCTACTAAAATTTTTCTGCTTGAAACCCCTTAAAATTAGACTATGACTGATGGTTTATAATTTCCTATAGAGAACTTATGAATTTCTCCTTTCTGCTTTGCCTGAGGACTATTTCAGAAATGCCCACTCTAATGGAAGTCAGCCAGAATTGTTATACTACCTTAGAAGTTTTATCACAACTGCAGAAGCAGCTACAGTAACTGCTTAAACTTGTTTTACTTGTTGGTTGTCTTTTAAGGAAAAACTAAAGGACAAAAAGAACATAGCCTAAACAAACAATTGCAGGGCTTTAAGAAAAGAAATGCTTAATTCCTTTGTAATTTATATTGTAATTCATGTCCCTCTTATGAACTCAAGAGGAAATAGTGCTATACAGAAATATAGAGATGCCCATGTATAATATGAGTACTTTTATAGAAGCAGGTTGGAAAATGAAATTCCTATTAATAAAATACAAATAATTTAGCTGCCACAGCTGGATATCTCTTAACTGCAGCACATAATTCTGTAATTGCTCTAATCCTTGTGTGTTCTCTTGTTCTTTTGCAGGCAGACCAGTAATGATCGTGGTGGAATATATGGAGAATGGATCCCTAGACTCCTTTCTGCGGGTGAGGTGTTTTCTTCCTGATGGCATTTAAATAAGCTATTCTGAGCTCTATATTTAAATCATTTATCATAAATTAATTTTTGCATAATGTTATTCATGGATTTTCTGTGAAGAATAGAGACATTTTCTCTAGAGTTCATTTTCCTGATACTGTGATACATTACAGTGTTTCTAAGGAAGGAGGAGGTATACTTAATAATATAATTGATTTATCCTATAAATTCACTTGCCATATATGTGTGTGTGTGTGTGTGTGTGTGTGTGTGTGTATGTATATACATATGTATATATTCTAAATAGTGATATTGGGTTTTTTCCTAAAAATATTTATTACATAAATATTTAGGATGATATCTTATGCATTTTTTATAATGCTGAACTCCTTAAATTGAATTATATTTAGCCACAGTGACTCAAGTTCATTTCAGAAAACCAGCTCTATCAACTTTGTCTCTTTTAAGTTCATTTGGCTGACTATTCAGAAAGCAAAAGGAGAAAGAATAAAACTCCTTTAGTAGAGATTTACGTTAGAACAAAAATGTTAAAAGTTTTATTTTTAAAGTGACTTATCCTTAATAGCATAGTATATACAAAAAATAATGAATTTTACACAATGCTACAAAATGACAGCAAACTGAGAAGGCAACAGGAAGTTATATTTCAAAGTGTATTTACAATGTGCTTAAGATTTTAAAAGCCACCATATGCTATGAAAAATATATCATTAATAATGAAAAAAATGAAATATAAAAAGTAATCACTATAATCAATATTTTTCATCTCCAGCAAAGGCCACATATTTTCATGCTACTGTATTCCTTAATCTAACTTTCTATCTACAGAGACATAACCGTTTTTCTTGCTTACAAAATGATTGGACTTTGTCATTGGGAATGTGTTGTATTACTTTTCTTCTTTATTTTCATGTAAAAATAAAACATTCCTTTTTCACTTCATTTTTTACCCCATGTTATTTGAACAAGTTCTGTTTGCATCTCACCTTTCCCTCTTCATTCCATTTTCATTTATTTTTCTTTGTTCTGTACCCTCTTCTTCTAGCTTCTCTTGATGTTAGCAGTGATGATACATTGACACTGTGACTGGACGTGATGTCCAGATTCAATACAGGAAGCTGAATTCAGCAAAATCATCAGGTTATTATAGAGCAATACCACTTGTGCAGTGTACTCTCAACCAAGTGCACTCTTTAAGGCAAAATGAAATTCAAAGGTGTTTTGGGGACAGGAACTGTTTGTTCTCTTCTGTAGTTATTCTCAGAAGGTATTATTTTATAGCGTGTGTTCATTTCAGCTGCTCTAAATTATTTTAGTATAATTTATCAGGACCACCTGTAGTTCTTGAAATGCATGTATACTTATACCCTTCCGTTTTGTTTGTCTCAAAAACTCATTTTTATCAGATGCATATCAAAATGACTCATTATCTAATGATGCTTGGGATGGGTTGGTTTTCCTTTTCTTTTCTTCCTTATTTCTTTATTTGTTTTTTTGGTATCAGCTATAGCCTAAAGCAGAATATACTGGCAAGTACTATAGTAGGTAATCTAAATTGCTGCTGAAAATGGGGTTGCATGATTGCCACAAGCAAAGTAGGTGAGAAATACTAACTTCTCACTTAATTTATACACTTTATTCTGCTCAATCGTGAAATTAAAATGTTATTAAAAACAACAATATGTTATAAATAAAATAAAAGATTTACTTATGAACATCCTATTACTTATTTATAAGTGGTGTTTTATGTTTTAAAAACTAGTATTTTTCAGCTCTTATTGTGCACCATTAAGGCATTATCAGAGAGTCTAGGAACTAATTATGTTTAACTGATGGTAGCTACTATTACAACTACTATGGCAACCTGAACACTTATCTCCCCTAATTTTGGCTCTCCTGCTTATGGGCTGTGACCTCACGAATATTACCAAGTTCTCCGAACCTCTGTTTACAATCTATAAAATAGAGATATTAACAGCACCTACCTCACTTCATATAATTGTTATAAAGGTTGAGTTGGTTATTGTAAAACATATAGAATAGACACATTACAAATGTCACAGTAGTGATTCAAACCCAAGTCTCTATAACTCAGAAAGCTATGCTCTCATACACTATGAATTATTTTTATTAACTGGCATACTGCTTTTTCATAAAAGTCTACTACCATCTCTCTATGTGGTCTATGTCCTCTCTGCACATCAGGTTCCTAAAAACCATGATTAAAATGCAAAAAAAATCCAATGTATGGAAAATATAGGGTCAATACTTCCAACTGACCCTTCTTTCATATTCTTATCCTTCTTTGTAATCATACCCCTTCGGTCCCAGACGCTCAAAGTGCTTCTATAAACTTTTTGTCAATATCAGACATTCAACTGCCCCCGGCAAGCAGAAGTAAAATATATAATTATATATAGCCCACAAATTCTCAGAAGCAAAGTCATTTTTCAAACTGCTGCTTTCGAATTTGATAATCGCAGCTTATGTGAGCACAGGAAGGAGGAAGTGGCTAAATGCACTGTGTAGTCGGGAAGCCATCCACTGCTCATTAATAGCCTTCTGTGCTTAGTGGAGGCAGGAAAGATTTCCCTTTGGTCTCCCACACTATTTGAAAATCACTTCAATTTGCTATTTTATTATGAAGGAGAGGTAGCACAACTAAGTACAAGATTACAATCTTCTGCCTGTGCTGGTGGCTGGCTGGCTGCGATATTGCACCAGACTCATAAATCTGCTGTTTGGGATCTTTGTAGACATTCTTCCAGATACATATTGGCAGCAAGGCAGTGTAGGGGTGTGTGTGTGTGTGTGTGTGTGTGTGTGTGTGTGTGTTTACATGTATGTAGAGAAGGAATGTGTGTGTAACTATGTGTGTATTTTTCATTTAAAAATTGAACACATTCTGACTTAGCAAGCAGACCAGCAGCCTAGCTTCCCAGAAGGCACAGCATCACCAAAATGCAGATTTTCCAAGTTTTCCGAGGAAATAAACCAGTGTGAGTTAACTTTAACCTTGACCACCATCCCTGAGTGTTTTTTCTCCAATGGCACACATAGATTACATAAACACTTACCTGAAAACTACTTGGCTCCAAATCTTAGGACCTCCATTTTTATAACAATTTTGACTAGTAAGCCAAATAAAAATAGTTTTAAAATACTCTAAATCTTTGAGATGTCACATGTTAACTGCAAAAAAATATTTCTTTATTTTAACACTTGTTGTATGTGAATTTTGTATCATATCACAAAGTTCAGTTATATCAAAATGTGAGACCACTGATTTTGGTTCAAGATTGAATACTGTGTTCATGCTGTAACCTTCTGTTCATACCTCAAATTCTCACATTTTTTTACAACACATAATCACATGGGAAAATAAAAAAGGGTATCATTCATAAACCAAAAATCTAGGAGAAATTAATAAAGACAAAAAACAAGCAGAATTTAATTGAGTAAGAAAATGATAACTCAAAATATATTTGGGAAAGGATGTTTGGGAGTAAGAGTGAGTGGAAGGTGGTGCTACCAACTGAAATAAAGACAGAGAGGCGGGACAGGATGGACTGATCATTGGGAGGAAAGGGTAGGTTTAATTTTGGTCACGTCACATTTGAGATGCCTGTGAAGCATCCAATGAAATGTCCAGGCAGCAATTCAAAATATAAATCTGAAACTCAGTGGAAAAATACTGGCTAAAGGTAAAAATCTAAGAGTTGATAGCATAAAGGTAGTTACTAAACCCATGATATTTCCTAGGAAGAACTTTTATAGAAAGAAAACAAGTTGAACAAAGCTGGAACCTTTGCCCTACCAACCTGAGAGGCAGCATGGATGGAGTCCCCAAAGTCAATTAAGCATGAGTGTTCAGAGAGAATCCCAAAGTACAAGAGAGTAGAGCATTTTAGGAGCAAATAACAATTGTGTCAAGTGCATGGAGAAATTTTGAAAGATAATGACTGAAAAGCATCTATGGGATTTAGCAGTTAAGAGCTCTTCGGCGGTCCATGAGAATATTGAATGGGCTGGTCCCAGGCAGAAGCCAGATTTCAGAGAGAAAAAAACGAGAATGAAAGACTGACAGGAAGTAGCAGGTGATGATTCTTCTGGAAAAAGCAGGTGACATGTCAAGGCAAGAGATAAGTCAGATGCCAGTAGACTGAAAAAAAACAAAGACTCAAAGTTTTCTTTATTTTTTGGTGTGATAAAATACATGTAACATAAAATTTACCATCTTTGCCATTTATAAGTGGTATTAGAAGTTCATTGATATTAAGTACATTCATATAATTTAAGTGTTCCCATCATCACCATCCATCTCCAGATTGCCTTTCATCGGGCAAAACTAAAATGATAATACCCATGAAATAATAACTCCCATTTCTCTCTTCCCCTAACCCTGGAAACCACTCTTCTACTTTCTGTCTCTATGACTACTCTTACTACCTCATAGAAAAATCATACAGTATTTGTCTTTTTCCGATTGACTTATTTTACTTAGCAAAATGTTTTCAAAGTTTTGTCATGTTGAAGCATAGGTCAGAATCTCCTTCCTTTATAAGGCTAAATAATACCCCATTGTGTGTATATGCCACATTTTTCCTGTCCATTCATCTGGATAGACACTTGGGTTGGTAGCTCTTGTGAAAAATGCTACTATGAACATTAGTGTACAAATACGTCGTCAGCACCTTGCTTGCAGTTCCTTTCAGTGTATATTCCAAAGGAGAATTGGTGGTCATATTGTAATTCTATTTTTAACAGTATGGCAGCACTCTTTTCTGGAGGACTGCCATACTGTTTTCCACAGTGGCTATATCATTTTACATTCCCACCAACAGAATACAAGAGTTTTAATTTATCTACATCCTTACTAACACAATTTTCAGGTGTCTTTCTTTGTTTTATGTTTTGTTTTTTTTTAATAGTAGCCATCCTGATGGGTGTGAAGTGGTATCACATTGAAGTTTTAACCTGCATTTTCCAAATTAATTTTCAGCATATTTTTGTGTTTATTGGCCACTTGTATATCTTTCTTATGAAATTATCTATTCAAGTGTTTTGCCTATTTTTCCATCAGTTTGCTTGATTTTTTTGCTGTTGCATTTTAGGAGTTCTCTATATAGTCTGGATGTTAATCCCACAAGATATATATATGACATGCAAATATTTGTCCCATTCGTTGAGTGACTTTTCTACCTCTGCTGACTGTGTCTTTTGATGCACAAAAGTTTTTAATTTTCATGAGGTTCAATTTGTCCATTTTTTTTCTTTTGTTGCCTGTGCCTTTGGTGTCATATCTAATAAATCATTGTTGAACCCAATGTCATGAAGCTTTTGCCCTATGTTTTCTTAGAATTTTATAGTTTTAGGTCTGACATTTAGATCTTTGATGCATTTTGAGTTAATTTTTTATATGGCATTATGTAATGATCTAACTTTTTAATTTTTTTTTTTTTTTTTTGCATGCTGACATCCAACTTTTCTAGTGCCATTTTTGAAAAGAGTGTCTTTTCCCAACTGGATAATCTTGGCATCTCTGTGGAAAATCATGTGACTATTTGTCTTAATCTCGTCTTTGTTACTGCTGCAACAAAATACCATTGACTGAATAATTTATAAATAATAGAAATGTATTTCTCATAGTTCAGGAAGCTGAGCAGCCCGAGATCAAAGAACCAGAAGATTTAGTCAGGATCTGGTAATGGCTTACACTCTGCTTCTTCCAAGGTGGCCACTTCTCGCTGCATCTTCACATGACGGAAGGGGCACAATCTGTGTCCACATGTGATAGAAGAGCAGAAGAGCAAAAAGGAATAAGGGTGATTCTTTTAGCCTCTTTTATAAAAGCACTAATCCCATCCAAGAGGGTAGAGTGCTCATGACTTAATAATTTTCCAAAGGCCCAACCATTTAATACTCTCACATTTATTGTAGGATTCCAACATATGAATTTTGGAGGGACACATACATCCAAACCACAGCAATCATTCATGCAAAGATTTATTTCTGGGCTCTCTAATCTATTCCATTAATTGATTTGTCTATCTGTATGCCAGTACCACAGTGTTTTAATTATTGCAGCTTTATACTAAGTTTTGAAATCAGGAAACGTACGTCTTCCGGTTTTGTTTTTTATTAATATACTTTTGACTGTTTAAGGTCCTTGAAATATCATATGAATTTTCAGGTGGATTTTTTCTAGTTCTGCAAAAAAAAAAAGTTGGTGGAATTTTGATAACAATTTTATTGAATCTATAGATCTCTTTGGATAATATTGACAACATAACAGTGTTAAGACTTCCATTCCATGAATATGAATGTCTTTTCATTCGGTTATGTCTTAATTTCTTTCAGTAATGTTTTGTAGTTTTCATTACATTAGCATTTTGCTTCTTTGGTTATCTTCTGATATAATTAAAATGTAATTATTTTCTTAATTTCCATTCCACATTGCTCATTGTTAATGTATAGAAATGCAACTGATTTTTGTGGTTGACTTTGTATCCAGCTACATTTTTTGCGTGTTTGTGAAATCTTTAGGGTTTTCTACTCATAAGACAGTATGATCTGTGAATATAAAGATAATTTTACTTTTTTTTTTTCTTTCCAGTTTGGCTGCCATTTATTTATTTTTCTTGCCTAATTACCCTGACTAGAATTTCCAGTACTATGTTGAATAGAAATGGTGAAAGTAGCATCCTTTCCCCTGTCCTGATCTTAGAACAGTTAAACTAATCATCTAAAGACCGATTTTCGGCCTTTAACTGTTGAGTATGATGTCCACTATGGATTTTCTTTATTTTATTTTTATTTTAGAGTTGCAAGGTACAAGTGAGGGTTTGAAACATACGTAGGCCACGTGCAGGTGAAGTTTGGGGTTCTATCTGGCCCTGTCTCCCCCTGGTGGTGGACCAGGTACCCTTTGTGTTGCCACATGCCCTCCTTTTTCCTTCCTTCCATCCCTCCCTTCCCTACCTGTGCACCATGACTGCCGAGCCCATCTTTGTGCTAATGTGACTAGTGATCAGGGCCTGCTTATGAGTGAAAACATGCAGTATTCAGTTGCTTCTGTGATACAATCTCCAACTCCATCCAATTTGCTGTGCAGTCCGTGATTTTATTCTTCTTTATGGCCGCATAATATTCCATCATGTATATGTACCACATTTTCTTTACACAGTCCACTTTTGATAGGCATATGGGTTAGTTGCATGTTTTTGCTATTGTGAAAAGTATAACAATAAACATGTATGTGCAGGTGACTTTTTGGTAGAGCAATTTATGTTCCTCTGGGTATTTTCTCAGGAGAGAGATTGCTGGATTATATGGAATCACAGTTTTTAATTCTTTTAGAAATTGCCACACTGTTTTGCACAGAGGTTAGATTAGTTTATGTTCCCACCAACAGCGTACAGGATTTTCCTTATACAGCTTGTATTGTGGTGAAGTCATTTTCTTCTATTCCTAGTTTGTTTATTTTTTTTATTATAAAAAGTGCTGAATTTTGTCAAATGTCATGTGGGTTTGTTCCCTTCATTCACCTAATGTGATTAATTACATTGAACAGTTATCATATTTAAATCATTCTCACATTCCATGAATATATTCCATTTGGTCATGATAGATGATCCTTTAATGTGCTGCTGAATTCAGTTTGCTAGTATTTTGCTGAGAATTGTTGCATCGATGTTTATAAGAGATATTGTTGGCAGTTTTTTGTTTGTGTGTTTTTCTTGTCGTATCTTTGTCAGGCTTTAGTTTAGGATAATGCTAAAACATCACGGAATGAATCAAAGTGTCCTTTCTTTTCAGTTTTTTAGGAATATTTGAGAAGGATTGGTGTTCGTTTTGAAATGTTCGATAGACTTCATCAATGAAGCCATCACCATCAAGTTCAGAGTTTTTCTTTGTAAAAGATTTTGATTGCTGATTCGATCTCCTTGCTAGTTATTGGTCTATTTGGATTTTTCTATTTCTTCATGATTTAATCTTGACTTTTAAGGGATTTTTCTATTTCATCTAGGTTACCCAGTTGTTCATAGTACTCTCATAATCCTTTTTATTTCTGTAGAATTGGTAGTAATGCCCATGTCATTTCTAATTTTAGTAATTTCAGTCTTCTTTCCAATTTCCTTGGTCAATCTTGCTAAAATTTTGTTAGTTTTGTTGATCTTTTTGAAAAACCAACTTTTGGTTTTGTTGGTTTTCTCTGTTGTTTTTCCTTATTCTCTATTGAATTCATCTTCAAATTTATGTCCTACCATATGGCCTATCCAAGAAAATGTCTCATGAAATTGGGAGTAATGTGTATTCTGTTCTCATTGGATAGAGTATGTACATTTGTGAGATCTAGTTGGTTTACTCTGTCATTAAAGTTCTCTCTTTTCTTACTTATGTTCTTACTTATGTTCTTTCTAGTCTGTTATTAGTTGTGTTACTGAGTGTGATTGTTGTATCTTAAAATCAAGGTTTTTTTTAAATAGAAGAAACTTTAAACAACATATACCCTGAAGAAGAAGGAGGAGGAAGAGGAGGAGGAGAAGAGGAGGAGGAGAGAGGAATGAAAGAAAATAAATTGATAAGGCAAAGTATTTCATGAAATAGAAATGTATAAAATCAAAGATCCTGGTGGAAGATTGACTTTAGACAGCAGATGCATTTTTCAAGACTTGAGGGACTGTGTGCTGTGGATCTAGATAGACTTTTGACAAGCATGGATTAAAGGAAATAATACCTTGCTGCCTCCACTTGAGGTGAATGTTTGGAATAATTATCGATAAAATCATTAAAACACTGGACTATGAAGAACAAGTTCTACGCTAGTAACTGTTCAGGGCCCCAGTTAGTATAACCAACTAAAAGCCTTTACCAAAGGTTTGAATGATAGGCAATAAGTAGCCAGGGAGAGATCTTTTGGCCTGCCGGACCAGTTATTTGCATTAATTATATACATTCTTTCTCCATACCTGCCAGTCCTCGTCTTTGGTCCTGGAGAAAATAATGAGCTAGTCATGCTGACCTTTCAGCTGATTTTGGAGAACATAAATGTGCTATAGAAGTGATGTGCATACTTATGTGATTTTCTACACAAACAGCTCCTCAAATATAAGAGTGAAATATAAGAGCTCCTCAAATATAAGATAATGGAGGCTATAATTTGTAGATCAGATACAACAGAAAAACAAAGATGCTAAGAGGGAATTGAGAGTGGTAATGAAAGGCTCTTCCAGGTAAGCAACCAATGAGTTCATGCTAGATGAAGAATCTGATAGACTAGACATAACTCAAAATTGTATGGGCTGAAAGACTTTATTGGGTAGAAAAGCAAGTAAAGTTGTATATGAAGGTAAAAGAGCTGAAGGAAAAGCAGAACATAGCCAGAAGTGGAATACTGGCAATGTTTACTAGAGCCAGATCATACCAGTTTGCAGGTGTTGGTTGATAAACGTTTAGTAGTTTGAAATTTGCCATGATAGGAGTATTTTCACCACAGAACTTGGCAAAGCTACAAATAAGGACATTTTTGTTTTATTTTTCTCCAGAGAGTAGGTTTACCAACACAACACTAAATTTGCTTTGCAGATTTCTGAAGTGAGGCAGTTTCAGAAATGACCATTTCCAAGTGCCCATCTGGGAGCTAGTGACTGATGTGAAAGTGAATATTAATGACTATTAATATGTTTAATTAACTATTATAACTAACATTTATATATGCCTCCCGTGAGTCAGGCTTTATGTCAGTTCCATGCATTAGCTTACTTATTGCTTACGACAGCACTATGAAGTAATTATTGTAACTTTCCCCATTTTCCAATGACAAAACTAAAGCAAAGCAAGTTAGGGAACTTGCCCAATGCCAAAGAGCTGATAAATTATTTATTTATCTTTTGCACATGTATGTATTAATAGACTACAGCGGGACAGGTACCATTCTAGAGCTTGGAATACACAAGTAGGCAAAATAGAAATTAAACTTCTAGCGAATGGATAAAAAATTTAGCAAAATATATGGTACACCAAATGGAATTATTACTGTGGAGAAAAATAAAGTGTGGGAAAGGAAGGTGGGGTTAAAAATGAGTTTCAGGATTAAATTTTGTGGACAGGGATGGTCTCACTGAAAAGTGGCATTTGAGTAAATGTCAGAAAAAAAGTAAGGGAGCAAATCAAACAGATACCTGAGGGAAAATATTCTAAGGAATAGAAGTAGTAAGTGCCAATGCTCTGAGGTGGGGAGGTTTTATTTCTATTGAACTTCAAATAAGTCTTTATGTTTGATGACAATATGTCTGTTTTTCCTAAGACAATGCCAAATTATGCCTGTTGTCTCTTCATAATCATTAAGCATGATCCTTTTACTTTGCAGTTAAGATAATAAGATATGAAGTTATCCTATAATTATGACTGGAGTAGATGTATAAGAAGAAAGATGATAGAGGATGGTGTCAGACAGTGGATGGAGACAGAAAGAAGCACAGATCTTGGACAGCGATGATTCTCATTCTTGGCTGTACATTTTAGTCATTTAATTTGAAGACCTTTTATCAATCTCGAGTTCCAGGCTGCACCCCAGAACAATTGAGAATCAGATTCTCATCAGAATCTCCTGGGATGAGACACACACATCAATATTTATCAAAAGTTCTCCCATTTGAGTCCAGTATGCCACCAATCTGGCTGAAATGAGGCCTTGGAGGCCGTTAGGACTTTGACATTTCTCTGGGTAATGAGGGAAGCCATTGTAAGGTTTGTACTAGAGGCATGATGTGAAGAACCAACTCCTGTAATTTAAAAGGATCTCTTTGGTTACAGTATTGGGAAGAGAAGTGAGGCACAAATGTATGCAGGGAAAATAGGAGGCATTTGCAGTAATCCAACCAAGAGAGCATGATAACTTAGACAAGGATAGTTGGAGTGGAGTTGATGGGATGTGATCAGATTCTGTGAAATATTTTGAAAATAGAGTCAATAGAATTTTCTGGTGGATTAGATAAATGTGTAAAAGAAACAGAAGATTCAAGGACAATCCTCATCCACAAAATAAGGTCAATAATAGGCAATAACCTAAGGTAATTGTGAGTAGTACAGTATGAAATGACTTATAGACATAAAAGTCCTAGAACAATGTCTGGCACGTGAGTTATCCATAATGTCATCTATTATCATTATATTTCAGAAGATGTCTCTAAGAGTTGTTAAATTGTCAGCTACTTCCTGGTCGGATTTTTTAGGTGGCTAAAAATAGTTTTAATTTTTAGCCATTTAAAAAAAATTAAGATATACTTCAAGAATATGAGTATTTAAATAATACATATAAATGCATATCAGCATTTCAAAAGCAATGTGAGGCACTTGAAGAATTTCCTTGAGCAAATGCAAAGCAAATATTAATTTAAAAAATTAAAGGGATCTTTTAAATATTTATGTGCTCAAATTATAAATCTAGTAAAGACGGCATTTTACCTTATGCTAGTTATTTATTAATAACGAGAGCTCTATTTTATTAGCACACTTTTCTTGTAAATTGTGAGTGTAGTTATATTTGTGCCAACATATGAGTGAAATTAATCTGCTGCACATTCTTTTTATATTTGCCAGTAGAAAAAAATAAAATTGCATTTACCCACCAATATCTGTTTTTAAGCTATAAAAGCTGTAGTTGAAATACATCTTAATGACATTTTTAAGAGAAAAATATTTGAAATTTCGCAGAAGAATGTTATTATTTATTATACCTGTGTCAATGCTACTATTATTCTAAAAATAATGTGACACCAGACATACAAACATATAAGAGTATGGTGCACTTAGAACCAAGTGTGTGGATGACTGAATTTCTATTTATAATTAGAAGTTAGATCAACAGTATTCAACAGCCTGAACTTATCTCTGTAAACATTTTACAACTTTAATGTGGCATGTCACCTGTATTACCTAGTACCATTAAACTGTGCTTTATAATTCCTATTAATTCTTCTTTTGCATACAGTGCTTTATATTGATTTTTAAATTGTATGTCATTTATAATTATACTGATATATAGGGAAATTCTATGTATATTTTCGGAACTCCTCTATGGTCAGTCCTATCCCATTTGGACCATACAGGAGATTTGGATTTAAAGAACTGAATATTAGACCCTAAACTTGTGATTTTCAATCATGCCTGAAAACCAAAATCACCATCCTAGAGTGATTTTACCAGACCCCTATACAGATACACACAGATACATCCTACAAAAATTTCCCTGGGTAATGCTGATATAATCTAATAATGCTTCATCAAGATGATGACACTCTGTGACACACTGTCCCAAATGCTAGCCAAAGCAACTTTATTTTTTACTTTATATAAATACAGCACACAGTAGCTAATGTAGATTACTTTCATACAAACCTAAGCGAAAAAAAATTAAACAAATTCAATAGTAAGCTTTGTAAGATAAAGCTATATTATATTTGGATGCATCTTTAGCTGTTAAAATGTAATTCTAAAACCCAACTACTGTGTTTCACAAATCCATATCTACTTTTCTTCTAGATGCTTAGGTATAGTAGAAATGACAATTTTTAGTTTTGTTATTATTGTAATTTCCAATTTCCCTCTTGGTGGCCTCTCTCGTCTATAACTAAATATATAATTCTGCTTAGCTTAAGTTCAAAATCCATGATGACTATAAGAGAAAGAGTTTTGAAGAATTTAATAAGTATTATAATAAGATTTCCAACTAGGGCGACCACAAGAACCAAGACAGTTTTCAGTAAAAAGAAATTGACTCATTAATTCAATGGTTATGTTAAGACAAGAGTGATTTGGTCTTTCCAAATCTATAAATAACCCTAGTCATTTCTTTTTCAAATTCAAGAACACTTTTAAAGTCATAGCATAGTCAGCTTTGAGATTTAGAAACACGTAAAAACTGAAATTTAACTTTAAACTTAAGTTATAGAAGTAATCCTCCAAGGACTGTTTTCTGCAAAGTCATTTATAAATCAATTGTTCAGAACTCAGAATGCATTTTCCCATAAATATTTCTTTTAAAGATATTGCTGACGTCCCTGGGCAGCTCCATAAAAGCTTCTTTAACACAGACGACAACTAAACGATGTAACTTCCCATAGGAAAGAGGACTGGAAGTTTCCTTCAAAAATAACAAAAGTGTATTTTCCTTCCCTCTACATGACTTGCCCTGGGCAAAAAAATTTTTAAGGCAATTCTTCTGTATCATCTACCTCTTTCTTCATGTCCACTTTTCAGGTTCTCAAATATTCAGCTTGTATCGTGAGAAATCCATGCGGTAACCGCACATCTGCCCTGTCCCCTTTTACCCCCAGGCTAGGTCTTTTTCCACCTTCTAAAATCCCCTGTAACCTGCACACCCTCCCCATCCTAATCTAAGTTTACATTTTTCTCATTGACACAGATTTTAGTTGGAAATAAAGTTAGACGAACTTATGCTACTATGTGGACTCACAAATACTGTTCTGAATTCATCCAAATGAGTTTCTTTTCCATGCATTTGTAAACCCAAATAGAATTTTAATACAGTAGTGGAATTTCGGGTAGCAAAGCAAAAAGAAGTGGAAGCATGCAGATAGTATATTTTTGGACCAAAGGAAAGCAAGAAACCAAAGGCCAGCTCCTCTGTTTTTGCAACCCTTCATAGATGCTCATCTTTTGTCTCTTATGAATCTCTTGCATTTCTGACATCTTTTTTTTTTTTTTTTCCAGAAAGACCTCTAACAGCACAAAAAAACAGAGGAACAAGAGGCTTTCAGGGTCCACTGTTGGTATACCTTGGTCTTTTGTATACCATTTCCTGGATAGCCATTTTATAGCTCAAGACAGATGTTGGGAGTAACAATTTTACGAGGCTTCAGCTAAGCCTTCTCTTTTTGTCATTCTGTTTTGAAAGGCTAATGCCATTTCTTATAACTCATGGTTAATGAACCCAAAAGTCTTTTGATATAGGTACGGACTAAACTTTCATTACTGAATTCAATAGTGTTCATTCCACCAGATTTCTAAGGAGTCTGTGAATGTTTATTTATTGTAGGTAACCAAGACACTGCATTGTGAATTGGACCCTCCGTAAAGGTTTGGTAAACGAATGATGTGCAATTTTTATTAATTCTACTCAAGAATAACAGCTTATCATCAACTGGGCTTATCACTCATATTTAACCTTTTTAGGACACTGAATCACTAGAATTATCTGCTTCACATAAAGTGTATTGCACATTTTTCAGCAAAAAAGTTTGAGGATAGTGATTTATATTATGGGCCACAGATCTTTGATAGTCTCTAAGGCTATCCGGTGGGTTGTCTTGACATCACTAATTCTCCAGTGAAAATCTAGAAAGAAATACAGCAGAAATTTATATAAGGTATTTAGCTTCATTTTCCTCACTCTGCAGCAAAAGTATAAATATCTGGTAGACATAATCAGAGTCTTACCCTCAAAAGTGGAGATGACTGCAAATGTAGTCAATACTTCAATATTTATAGTTCACTCATGATCTTTACTGAGAATCTCCATTAACAAATATGACTTTTGATTTAAAAAATTACTTCAAGAATATACTGAAAGTTTGAAAAGCTTCACTCCTCTAAGGAAAAAGTAAACAAATTCAGTCTAGTTCAATCCAGAGTCTATTTATTAAATACCTACTGTGTGCCAGGCATAGTGCCAGGCCCTGGGATTACAAGGATGAACAAGGCAAAGCATGCTCATTGCCCTCAACAAGATATGTTCAAGCCAGTGGGAGAGACAAACCCATACATGTTTGCTTTTAGGCAACGTTGATTGAGACAGGGTGCTTTCAGAGCAACAGGGAGAGAAACTTAGTGCAACTTGGCTTTGCCTCTAAAATCGACCTCAAACTTGATCCAAGCCATCAGTCTCTCTCTCTCCTATGTTACTCTAATGGCTTCCAAACTGATCTTTCTATTTCCAATCTATATATGCAAACCAAAGTATATCACTCTTCAATAGTTAAAAAGAAGTTAAAATTCTTCTCTAACTTCTCATGACATTTAGAAGAGATTTCAAGCTCTTTATAATGGCTGACAAGGCCCCACCTGATTTAGCCTCTTTCAACCCCAATACCCTTTACTCTCCCCCTACTCATCAGGCCTCAGCTTCACTGACCTTCATTTCTCAAGCAAGCCATACTTAGTGCTCATTTAAGCCATATGTGCATGCAGGGAACTCTCTGCAGGCTCCATCAGCCATTCTTTTTCATATCACTCCATTTTATTTGTAGTTCAGCATTATTCAAAATGATCTCATTTACTCTCTACCTGCTTATTTTCTACTTCTCTGCTTCCAATTAAATGTAGGTACCATTGGAGCAGTCACCTTTCATTCTGTTTTGCTTCCCATGTTGACCTCTGGCATCTACAGCGAAAATTGATCCACAGTAGATACTCAATGAGCATGGTTTGAAAGAATGAACCTGGGGATTCAGCAAGGGCCTTCTAGAAGAGGTGTTACATGTCACAAAAATCTCAAGCAACAGAGACTGGAATGACATTCCTGGGAGAGGGAACTGTGCAGACAAAGCACATTAGACATAAAATAACACGTTCTAGGAGTTGAACACACACATACACAGATTAAAGCAGAATAAGGACATGAGACTAAAGAAGTAAGGTCTTAGTAGCCATGCTAAAGACACTGCATTTTATTCTGTCACTGAAGATCAGTGGAGGGTTTTAAATGAGTCACAGGGTGAGATTTGTGTTTTCATAGAAAACCTTGTTAGACAATAATGCGATGGGTTCAGGACAGCATGACACTCAGATCATACATTTGTCCTAAACTCGGATAAGTACTTGAGCTCAGCCTAAGATGAATGGACCCTGAGAAGCTTAACATATCTGTGGGATACTCCCAGGAGGCACAGCCTTGAAAACCATCGTGAAGCACTTGTGTTACAGCACAGACAATGTGGCATGCCAGGGACCGCTCAAATCTGATGGATCCTGTGTACTCCAGGGTCTAAGAGAGGGTCTGATGAAGCCCTGCAGCTTTCAGAGACAGCAGGCATTTTTATGTATAGCTTTCAGAAATGCCTTCCAGTCAGCCTCGCCCTTTCTGTCAGTTAGAGGGTAAACGCCTTGTTTCTTAGCAGTCAGACTGAGAGAGCAAAAAGAAGGATGAAGACAAACTGAATTCCAGCTACTATGCTACGAGATGCAGTGTGTAAACATGCCACATTCACTCTTTTTCATTTGATTCTGCCTTCCTGGGAAGAAACCATATGTCATAGAAAAAATTCATAGTTTCGTTTTGATTAATCTTCAGTAGGAAGCCCAAAGATATTAAATTTCAGTGCTCTCACATTTTTCTCCTCCCCTCATAAACAATTCAATTTGAATTAATATTTGCCACACATTGACACAATGGATGGCTGTGTAGTGGATGCTATAATGTAGCTGTTACATAAAGGGAATGAAGGCCATATCCTACCTTAAGAAAGAAAACGATCTTATAAAGACAATAGGAATATATAGCAATAGCAATTAGTATACTACAAGATAGTATCAAAGGTTATTTAATATGGTCACTGTTTATTAACCATCTACCATATTCAAGGAAACCAGTATGTCCTAAACCAAACTTACAGAAGTTATACTGACAAGGACTGGGAAAGAAAACACAGATTTTATTTGAATAAAACAAAATCATCTGTAGAGACATAGATATGTAACATACTCATGTAGGAATAAATAGGGCTGTTCATCTCAGGCAGACATATATTATTGGTCTCAGAGGTTTTCTAGACATTGCTTTATTATGCCCAATTTTGCTGTTCAATCTAGCCCAGAGTGAGGTGAAGTTTGGTCCAACTCTTTTTCCAACAACTTCATTAGATAAAAATGCAGGTTCTGGAATTAGATTACCTGTATTCAAATCCTGTCTTCACCATTTACTAGGTTATTACATCTCTTTGTCATTCAGTCTGGTCATCTACAAGATGATGATGATAACTACACGTACCTCAAACCATTATTTGGAGGATTAAGTGAGATAATGCCTGCAGAGAGCCTAGACTGTGACTGGTTCATAGTGTTTAATGAATGTTAGTCATTTTTTTCTTAAAAAAGTGTGGCAGAAATGGAGATATGCGTTCCCAAAAGAATACAGAACTATTTTTGGAGCTTTTGTTCCATCAAGTACCTTTAAATGAATGGATGGTTGGGTGAATGATGGATGATAGTAGATAGATGTAGGTAGGTAGACGATTGACAGAAATAGAGAGATAGATAGCTGTCACGAGTTGGGTTCCCTGGGAAAGGGATTCACATGCAGGAACTTTATTAGGAGAGCTCTCAGGATCAACTCCCATTTTCCTACAGCTTCTGGTGTCTTGTACACTGACAGCTCTTAGTTGAGTCCCTCCCTAAGAAATGACCTTGACTGGAGAAAGCCATGGCACCCGTGGCCATGACCTCTTTACAGGGCAGCCTGAATCCAATGATTGATTGATAATGGATCCAGTCTTTTTTCCTCAAATTGGGCCAACCCTGAAAAGTTAACTCAGACCCAGAACATCCCATGGGACAAAGGAAGGCCTTTGTGGTGAATGTGTGGCACTTTAATCCCTGCTGCTGCTCAATCCTGCTTTCTTCTCTTTCTCACGGGGGTGGGGGGGGGTTTGATCCTGAGACTGTGTAACCAGGGATCAAGACTTAATGAAATTAATACGTTTTACTGCTTCACCAAGGATATTTTTAAGAGAAACTGCCTTTTTATTTCTGTCTGTGAGTGCATGTGACTGAGAAGAATATGGGACTCCAACTACAATTTGGCCTTGGGTGCTTCTGCCTCGACTCCTGTTAAGGCTTCTGCAGTTATACCCATCAGAGTTTCGTACCATTGGTGCAAATATCAACCTAGTGAAAAAAAGTCAGATGCACGACTTAGTGCAAAAAATAGTTTTGACTTCACGGGTCTGTGTAAAAGTCTTGGCCAAGTGAATTAGAAATAAATATACTGCAGTGTACACTCCTGGGACATACTATGGAAAGAGTAGTTTAGATTCTTTTCACACACCAAAATCTTTTTTTTTTTTTTAATGCTACCACAACGTTATTAGAACCCTGATTGCCTTGTGGTTGATATGAAAACAGTTATCCCAGGTCTCTTCAAATGTTGATGACAATATTCTTTAAAATTAACTTTAAAAATAACCTACTATATAGCCAAAAATTAGAATTAACTCAGATATTCACTAACTGATGAATAAATAAACAAAAGGAATAGAAAATTATCCCACAATAAAAAGAATGAAGTACTGATATGTGCTACAGTGTGAATGAACCTTGAAAATATTGCACTAAGTGCAAGGAGTTACAAAACACCACATATTGTATGATTCCATTTAAGAGATACCCAGAATAGGCAACTCTATGAAGATAGAAAATAGACTTGTGAGCCGGGCTCGGTGGCTCAGCCTGTAATCCCGCGCCTTTGGGAGGCTGAGGTGAGTGGATTGCCTGAGCCCGCGGGTTCGAGGCCCGCCTGAGCAGAGAGACCTCATCTCTACAATAAATCAAAAAATCAGCCGGGCGTGGTAGCGCATGCCTGTAATTCTGGCTAATCAGAAGGCTGAGGTGGAAGGATCGCCGGAGCCCAGCAGGTGAGGCTGCGGTGGCCAGGAGCGGCCACTGCACTCCAGTCTGGGCGACCGAGTGAGACTCCAACTCAAAAAAAAAAAAAAGAAAATAGACTTGTGGGTGCCTTAGAGAGAGTTGAGGGAAGTGGGGAGTGATTGCCAGTAAGTATGCACTTTTTGGGGAGGATGATAAAAATGTTCCCAAATTGATTTTGGTGATGGTTGCACAATTCTATGAATATATTAAAAAACTGAACTTGTACTTTTAAAAGGCAAATTGTATGATATATGAATTATATCTCAATAAAACAGTTAAAAAGTAAGCTTGGTGTTTTGTGCTTCAGTCAGGGTAGATAGGAAGTAAATTTCAACCTGGTCTTCAGTAACTATTTCTCTTTATGTATATAGGAACTTACATTGAGAATTGAATTTTCAGGAAAGTAAGAAGAGGATTTTCTGACTCATTAAATTGCAAAAAAACTATGTACAATAATAATAACAACAAGGATTTATTAAATAATGACTATTAAAATGACTCATAAAATAAGTCAGGAGCTGTGCTGTGTGCTTCATATGTGATTATCCCAACATCTAAAAAAATGCCCTTGACTGAAGAAAGCCACGGCACCCGAGGCTATGACCTCTTTACAGTGGCAGCCTGAATCCAATTACTGAGTGAATATGGGAGGACAAGGATCCAGTCTTTTTTCCTCAAATTGGGCCAACCCTGAAAGGTTGCACATTTCCATTGTACAGATAGGACACCTTTTAGTTTTCAGGTGGTCCATTAACGTTTCCTACTATTTAGAGATTCTACTTGACAAGAACTATGATAGGAGGCAGCTATATTTTTGAAAAGGTAAAAGAGCCACCATTTAAATTTAAGTGTAATTCATTCCAAGCCAAAAGAATTTATGCTTTTAATTCACTCAAAAGTTTTGAGATTCTTAATAGAAGAGTTGTAGGTAGGGTGCATGTTAGAAGAGACAGATTTAATCTAATAGTATGCTGTCTAAGAAGATGGATTAGAAACATAAAGAGCTAATAACACCAAAGACTCTCTTTGCTAGGTTATCTTTTATACATTAATTATACAGAAGAGCCTGCTTAAATGGCTATTCTTGCTATAAGAGTGTTTTTTTAAGAGAAGGTTCTTTTCCTTACTCTGCACTTGAGCTGAGAGATGTTATCAGAGAGCTATCAGGAAGATAAGTTGATATAGTAAGACAAAGTTTATTTCATTTGTAGTATAAACTTATTCATTTATCTGAACAATGAATCATCATTGTATCAGAGGCTGTGTCACTAGGACAGCTATGGTCAGATCATCTCTGTGCTTAAGCTGCACTATGATTTGAAGTCAAATACGTATTCATGAACACTGCTTTAACTTGGGAAGTTCTTAAGTGACTCTTATTTGTGCTTCTAACATGCATCATAAGGTAATACAGTCCTATAGTCTCCTGTTATTCATTTGTATTATCATTCATAAATAAATTTTGCCTGATGTATAAAAACAACTTGAGAATTTTTTCATGTTTTTCTATAACTCCATTAAAGACAACAATCTCCAAATAACTAAGTAGAACAAAATGCATTATTTTTCAAACTTAAAATATTTTTATTTTCTCTAATTCCAAGGATACCATTTGTATCTGGTCTTGTTGGTACATGCATTTTATGCAGAAGATAATTGGATTTTTTTTTAGCTCTTTAAAAAAAATACATTGTTTTGCAATCAAAGTGGAGGGAATAAGATGGGACTGATTACTATATATCAATACCCTTCCTGGCTCATTTTTCACATTATTTCATTTAATCCTCCCCACCAGGAGCTGAAATAGTCTTATTTTCAGTCAATTGTCAAAAACTTTTCTGGTTTCCCTATATAGTAAAATAATTTAAAAATCTAGTTTTTGTGTGTGCATGTGTTTGTTTGTTTTTTCCTCAAGTACTTTTCCTAAACTTGTTTTATTTTGTTTTATGTTTTTCCTGTGCGACCTGACTTGCAACCATTTCTCACAGTATTTCTACACAGGTTTTGTCCAGTCCTCGGCTTTGCTGCCCTCCCACCCACCTGTACGGCTGGTCCAAAGCTCACAGCTATTGAAAATGGATTCCACTTACTTTCACTCTTAGTTTTTTGACTTTAGATTTCTCCTCTTACCTATGTTTTTGAAATCATTTTTTCCTGGAAGTTAATTTAGCTGGTGCCCTTCTTTTATTTAGGTCTCTTTTACCACTTCCAGCTAGATTGTGCATTTCTTTTAAATGTGAAATAAATTCCTGCAT
The DNA here is from genome assembly GCF_000164805.1 of Carlito syrichta. Lineage (NCBI taxonomy): Eukaryota > Metazoa > Chordata > Mammalia > Primates > Tarsiidae > Carlito > Carlito syrichta. Next base: position 434,199 of record NW_007249319.1, on the reverse strand, counting down.
TTCTTTATGAACATAGTCAGCAGTCACCAAACTTGATTCTTGTCTGTCTTCATTGGATCCAGAAAAATAAATTTAAGGGTCTTATTTAATACCCACACACGGCATAAATCAGTCAATTTAAACCATTGTGATTCTCTTGCAGAAACATGATGGCCACTTCACAGTGATCCAGTTGGTCGGGATGCTCCGAGGCATCGCATCGGGCATGAAGTATCTTTCTGACATGGGTTACGTCCATCGGGACCTAGCAGCTCGGAATATATTAGTCAATAGCAACTTGGTATGCAAAGTTTCTGACTTTGGTCTCTCCCGAGTGCTGGAGGATGATCCAGAAGCTGCTTACACAACAACTGTAAGTGTACGTGCCCTTTCCCTCAGAGTTTGTATACTTTTATTGTTTTTAATGTTGTCAGAGCAATTTTGGTTTTCTTTTTCTAATTTCTGCTTTTATTTACTGTTTTACTAACTTAACATCATTATTTAAGTGAGAAGTATTTGCTTTATCTGAGTGCCTACTTAAAAAGAAAAAATTCCTATGCTTCACTTTTTTTTTTTTTTTTTAATTGTATGGGGACTTGAACATCCTGCTTGAGGTCCCTGTCATGACTGGCCAATCACAGACATGTCTTTTCCTGAAACGTTTCTGTTGCTTCAATAATTATTGTCTTTCAATGGAAGTATGTATAGGAAAATAATCAAATTAGTTACTAAATCAATGATAGTGAGGAATAAGTGATTATGGAATGACTTTTTTTTCAAATGTTATGGAATGACCTGATTATACTTTAAAATGAACAATATAGGTTTCCTTGAAGATATGTAAGTACGCTGTTTGTCTTTTTCTAAATGATGAGACATGTAAGCAAGAATGAACGTTTAAACCTTTAGAACCAAACTATCATCTATAAATGACATGATCTCAGTTTGTCCCATGGTCAGTTTAAATACGTCTGAATGCCCTAAATCAATTCATTTCATTGATCTCTTTGGTTATTGTTTTTAGGAATTTTATCTCAAAGGCTCTGTTGAGCTGTCTTAAAGCTACCAATTTGTAAAGTTGTATTATATTCTGATTTTTTGTTTTTGTTTTTTGTTTTTACAAAACCCTCACCATTGACTCATTTGACAGTTAGCTTCAATGAAAAATAAGCCCATAAAAGCAACCACAATGTTTTTGTTCTGTTCACATTTTCCAGTCATACCCGTTATTTTAAAAGATGCAGCTCCATTATTTAACTCCTTTTTATTTCATTTTCTATGATTTTGTTTGAAACTTTGCTGTATTCAATTACTCCAGAATAAATGCAAGGTTTTGTATATTGTAAATTAAATAGCTAATGCTCTTACTATGTTTGCTTTGTAGAAATGTTCTATATTAATTAACCAACTACAGTTTTTATATTTTCTCAGTTTCTTCAACAAAGAAATATGGTTCTAAGGAAAATTAATTAATATCTTGTTGTCTGATATATAAAGTAGCAGTATCTATTTGATCTTCTAATTTGTCCAAAAAGCTTCCTAAAAATAAAAGTCTATCAGTTCTGAAAATAACTTGTTCATTTTATAAAAAGTAGTATTTTCAACTTCATTTTTAAACTGGAAAATATCATAAATAATTTTATTTTATTAAGGTCTTTATTTTATTCTCTTTTATTTTTACAATAGCATAACTTAAAATAACTTTTGGAGTTATAGAACAATGCCCATCAGATTTTTTTCTATTAATAACATTATTTCTAATCATGAAGAATACTGTTTAAAATTATTATATAAATATTATAATATGTAATATTTCTAAAGACTGCAACAGATGTTATCTACTAAAAGAACTGTAAAAATAAGAAATAACTACTAGATTTTTTTGGCTGTAAACTTATATAGCTACATCTGCAATTTCATATTAAATAATATTTTAAGCTTTTTTTTTTAAATGAAAAGTTCAAAACTAAACTTAATATACTTGGCCAGGCACAGTGGCTCATGCCTATAATCCCAACACTTTGGGAGGCCAAGGTGAGAGGACTGCTTGAACCCAGGAGTAAGAGACCATCCTAGGCAACATAGTGAAAACTTGTCTCTACAAAAGAATTAAAAAATAAACCAGGCACGATGGTGCATGCCCACAGACCCATCTACTTGGGAGACTGAAGTAGAAGGATCAACTGAGCCCAGTAAATCAAGGCTGCCATGAGACATGAACATGTTACCGCACTCCAGCCTGGGAGACAGAATGAGTCTCTGACTCAAAAGGAGGGAAGGAAGGAGGGAAGGAAGGAAGGAAGGAGGGAGAGAAGGGAGGAAAGAAAGAAAAAAAAGAGAAAGAAAGAAAATTGGCAGATGATTCAAATTTTGATGCATATGTAAATTTTGTTGGATCAAATTTAACATCCAGATCATGTGGTTATAGAGACAGAGGCCTAGAAGAGTGCTGTTTTAAATTTACATCAAACTACAGCATTAAATAGCAAATTAGGTAAATATTAATACTCCAGAAAGTGCCTTTGAAAAGCTATAGATTATGTCTTGATAAGAAATGTCTCTGAAAAAAAAGGAAATGTCTCTGCATTTAAGAGCTATAAATTAAACGGTTAATAATAGAATCAAGTTTTATTTAATGTCCATGATCAGTGAATTGACTTTATAAGGAACATGGACATTTAACTCTTAAAACAGCAAAGCTTTGTCTTCGAAGACTTTATGCTTTGAGAAAATAAACAGACACATACTGTCTTGCAATTTGGTTTATTGTGTTGTCATAGAGATCTGAAAAAGAAATACAGAAGTGCCAAAAAAGCAGAGCTATGAAGAAGTCTTTGCAAAAAAACCAGAATTTGGACCAGTTCTTAGAAGATTTCACTAGGCCAACAGTTGGAGGAAAGGGAGTCCAGATAGAGGAAGGAGAAGACACAGAAGTGTGGGAAAGTGAATGGGCCTGTGGACAGAAACATGGGACCAGGAACAGAGGAGAGTCCAGGCTTCATAGGAATAATTGGGAAGGTACCCAAGTGGCACTCCGAGAAATCTGAAGGTTTTTCTATAGCAACTAAGAGTCAGACATTGATTTATTTCAATAGGAATAACAAAATACATGCATAACATAGTAGATATTATTGACAATGGTGTGAAGAGAGAAAGGAAGGTTTGAAGAACAGGAGGACTAGTGGTAGAGAGACCACTTCGGCATTATTGCTATGGACCAGAAAGGCCATATGGCTTTAATTAGGGCAAGTGTCAGTTGGAATAAAGAGGGAGGCAGAAAATTAAAAATCATTATAAACATACCATCTCCAAGATTGGATAACTAATTAGGTATGAATTATAAGGAAGGAGGGTTTGATATTGCTAGATCACTAATATTTCCAGATTAAACAACTGGTTAAATAGAGATGCTATTAATCAAGATAGGAAATCCCTGTTAGAGATGACCCAGCTAATGACTTTAGAGTATAAAGCAAAACCTTAACAAAAGGTCACAAATGCTCTCTCAAAGCCATCAAGATAATGCCCAGTGAGCCTTGGCATTCTGTTGAAAATTTATATAAAACTTTTGGAGATGTATCTGAACATATTTAGCCCTCAAATACTTTTTGTATTTCCTGTTAAAAGAAATGAGATTGAAAGTTGTTGTTGCTGTTGTTGTTGTTTTGAGTTGGAGTCTCACTCTGTCGCCCAGACTGGAGTGCAGTGGCCACTCCCGGCCACCGCAGCCTCGACCCGCTGGGCTCCGGCGATCCTTCCGCCTCAGCCTTCCGAGTAGCTGGAACTACAGGCACGCACTACCACACCCGGCTAAGTTTTTGATTTATTGTAGAGATGAGGTCTCGCCAAGTTGCCCGGGCAGGTCTCGAACCCGCGGGCTCAGGCAACCCACTCACCTCAGCCTCTCAAGGCACGGGATTACAGGCTGAGCCACGGAGCCCGGCTGAGATTGAAAGTTTTACTGCCTAGTCAAGATATACCTCAACTCAGGCAAACCTCATATAATAAAATTCAGCGGAGAATGGTCATTTATGTGAAAAGGATTCTTTGTTTTGTTAAAACATGTATCTGAAAATAACTTTAAAGAACAAGCTCCCTTGAGATTATATATATACATATATATATGTATATATGTATATATATATAAAATTCAATTTTTTAAAGTTGTATCTATATGTAACTTTCTTGGAGCACACCTATTACCATAGACAATTTTGATTTTTTCTTTTGCTGTGTAACTGTAATTTTCTAGTTATTTGCAAATGTCTTTATAATTTGCATCAGGAAGGGTTTAGAGGAAAGAGAGAGTGTGAGGGCTTAAAACCAGGAAGATATGATGGATAAAGGTTGAGAGGGGTGCGCATGTGTGTGTGTGTGTGTGTGTGTGTGTGTGTGTGTGTGTTTGCAATCATCAAGAGAAAAATGCATAGAACAGTATGCGCCATAGAAGTTGTCCCTTACTAATCAAACTAGGGGCAGAATAAGTAGGCATTTTCCACTTAGATGATTTTGCCAATTTAGAGAGCCACGTATCACAACAAAAAGCAATCAGACCTGGTTAAAGAAGACAAACTGGAAGACAGAGTGACCTGGCACTGACTCTGGTACTGGACTGATCCTCATATGGCAGAGAAGCAGAATGCCCATGGAAGCCAGAGTAGTTGGGTCAGAAAGAGATGTGGCAGGAGAGATGACCCTCCAATAGTGAGTGAGCCCTCTAGAGCCACCATTTGAAAGTCATATACAAGTATGATACAAGACAGTCCTATCTACATGTTAAAATACACTGAAGTAAACAAAAGGATGAGGTTCACGACTAAACGTAAGTAGAAAATGTCTAATATTTCTTCCTACAGCTTGAGTATTTTTACATGCTCTGCCCTAAAAGACATGCATTCAATGTGAGCTTGAAACAGTTTATTGTAAAACTGACATATTTTAGGCACTGTTCTTTGGAAGGCCAGTTGTAAAGCAGGTTCACTAACCACCAGTCCCCAAAGGAGACTCTCACTCCGTGGAGAATAGCAATGATCATCACTATGCCAACCACCAGAGACAAGAGTCCATATAAACTTATGCCCACTGCATCCTGGGGTATGGTGTAAATCCACAATGCACTGGTTATCTATTTGTCTGAATCCAGTGAGACAGAACACATTCATGCACAAGTTATAAAAACAGGTTTATTTCTTAGTCAGCAAGAGACAGAAGAAGTCTTGGGTCCATTGCAAGTGGGTCCTCCAAGGCTCAAGAAAGCTGCCCAGGGCATATGGAGTCTTGATGTGAATACCCCACTTTACTCCACAGCTGAGGGACCCTGAAAGACAGCCCGTTCTATATAAACCTCAGGGACCACATGAGCATTCTGGGCAAAGCTTTAAAGGACATCCTGCTTCCAGGGAAGAAAGGAACAAAATTTGGGCCGTTGCAGGCAGTTCCTAACTGAAGAAGTTACATTTCCTAGGAGGGCCGGGAACAAGGCTCAGGATATTTCAGGCGGTCCCTCCCTGTCTGAGGATATTGGATTCCCAGCACATTTGCCAGTTCTTGAGAACTGCAAGCAGGAAATGGGGAAGAACTGAGTCTCCAAGACCACCCGGAGAACAGTACTGTGCCAGGAACCAAAAATAAAGGGATTGCTGCGAACAGATAAATGTCTACACAGGGCCAGGTCAAGAGTAACCAAATACAGCATATAATAAAACTTTATCTGTACAGACACCAAGAGTGGATAATATAGTGTGAAAAGCAACAACAGTTGTAGCAGAAGATTTTTCTGGTAAGGCATTTAAGCCCAGTACTAAAATATATCAGGCCTTTGCAGAGGGACCTCGAGACCTGAAAATGGCATGAAAACCAAGAAATGTACATTGTGGGTCAAAGATAGAAAAAAAAATGCACAAAGATAGGATGTAGATGAGAATTGAGGCCTTGCTTTTACATGGCAATTCTACACAGAGCCTAGCAAGCACTTAGGAAAGAGGCTGGTAAGTGATGGGATCCACAGTTAACAATACATATATAATTAGCATTATGTGGCTAAATTAATCTGCATAAAAGTTACTGACAGCTCACATTGTTTTCGTTTGATGACATGGTCTCCTATCTGGTTATAATTTAGGGGCTAAGAAATCACTGCCTTTTCTGAATCTGACACACATTCACGTGGACAACGGTTTTATAAGCAGTTCCAGAGGAAGGACTCTCTGGCTCATTTGAATATTGCTAAGCAACCCAGTCTTAAATTCACATTGAAAATGCTAAGCCTCTTTCCTCTCAATTATGGAAATGAGGTCCTATTTACCCAAAAAGAACATTAAAAGATATATCATGGCTCACACTCATCTGTCTTAAGAGATAAGTTTTATTTAGGATATAATGGCAGCTAATGTTCAGATTTTTTTTAAAAAATTACTCTGTGGAACTCCTTTTCTTATATTTTAAAGATTAAAGCAAAATGGAAGAACCATCTTTTCACAATATCTGTTAAAAAAATTTTATGATTCCTTGAGTTTGTTTCATTCTCGTCCACTTCGTGTTATCCATGGCAAATTCTGTTCTTTTCTTTGACAGCAGCAATTCCATACAAGTACTTTCTTTGTTGAAATACAGAGCCTCATTATTGACAACATGTAATCTGCATAATTACAGTTCTGTTAACATCTTAATTCTATTTACTTTGGATTCATGGGACCCCTTCCAGGCTCCAACACTTAACCTCCCTCTTCTACATAAAATATGAGAAAAGTCAAACCTCCTATCCATTTAAGAAGGCATAGCCTCCACCCAACATGGAGAGTTTAATAACAAACAATGAAGCAGCATGGGGGCACCTTGTGAATGTGTGTTTTACAGTTGGGGTAGATCCTCCTTCATGTAACACAGGCATTTGTGAATTGATTTGACTTCGTGAAGTCTATTTTTAGATTTTGAGACATGTCTGATTTCAATAATAAATATTTCTGTTTGTTTTTTTGATCAGAGTCTTGCTCTGTCACTCGGACTGGAGTGCACTGCCACGATCATGGCACACTGCTGCCTTGTCCTCCTGGGCTCAGGCGACACTGCCTCCTCAGCCTCCTGATCAGTTGGGACTACAGGCACATACCACCACACTCGGCTAATTTTTTTAAATGATTTTGTAGAGATGAAGTCTTGCTGTGTAGCCCAGGCTGGTCTCAAACTCCTGGGATCAAGCAGTCTTCCTGCCTCAACCTCCCAAAGTGCTGGAATTCCAGATGTGTGCCACTGTGCCTAGCCAGAATAAATATTTTTAATACAAGTGAGATAAAATTTTTCTAGATCCTTTACTAGTCAGTGTTTAAGTGCTTTAATTTACCATGAGTAATTGAGATTTTGTCTGGAGATCATGCTTAACCTTTTAGTAAAACATACTCCAAATTTTTACTGATTTTGTTTCTCCTAAATTAAAGGGTTGGTATAAAAAGTTATGCAGTGAGAAAAAAATGAATGCGTTTAACTAAAATTATATAATAACTAATGCACTCAGTAAAAGGACGTGTACTGAAAAATGTTTCTGATTTCTTGGATTTTGAGGAATAAAACTTTATTCTTTGAAATTCTACCACAGGATTTTCTGTTGCTCAAGTCATTGATAGTGAGGTTAACACCATACTAATATAAAATATGTGGTGAAATGCATCTTACTCTAATTCCCCCCTTAGTTTAACCAGAGCCATGCTGAAGAATGACTTTCACTTCCGTTATGCTTTAAGAAAACCCCAAGCCAAGCTAAAAATGGAGGGATTTGACAGCTTTGGCACAAAGGCAGGCCCCTAGGTAGAAAACCGTGAAACCTACCAGCCTGCAAAAAGCTACATATAGCAGCATAAATAGAATATAGGGAGAGGCTCCTGTACAGAATTTGCTGAAAAATACAAGTAAAGGAAATGGCAGTGTCTTTTAGAAAATCCTAAATTCAGCAGCATGAGGACAAAGAAAGAAGTGAAAAAAATAGCAACGTTATCAGATTGCTATAATGTGAGGATTCAAATAACTTCTTGTTCAGTAAAAAGGTGGTGAGTAAATAAACCTTGGAAGAGTGAGAAACAATAAAATCTAGGTTGGAGGAACCAAATTCATCATCAAGAAAAGTGCTGTGCCAGTTGGGAAAAACAAGACAATGACTCGAACAACACAGACACACAAAATGGTTCTCCCTCAACCGATCCTATAATAGTAGCCAATCACAATTATTTAAATATATAGTCCATTATAATTAACTGAAGAATAAGAAAGCAATGTACCAATGCCAGGTTTTCTAAATCCCGATGAAAAAATGCTCTTCAAACAGCAAGCATTTGATTAATTAATTCATGAAAAGAAAATCTGACCAGTATAATATACAAACTTTTTGTAAAGGAAACTCTAATGATTGAATGTATAAATGTGTATATTCTCAGAAAGTAATAGTCTTCACATCTTAAGCCCATTTGTCTGAAAGCAAATCTACAACAATGGAGCTGAAAGGGTAAAAATGTGTGCTAATTGCAAAGAATCATCTCCATTAACTGTTCAAGGGTGAATACCATATGCACTAGTTTGGGTCACAGGCTTAGAGACCTCAAGTCTTAATGGTACTTGTCTGGGACTGAAGTATCAGAAGGGCATGAAACTTCCATGAAATATGCTACTCGGGTGAATTAGCAATGGCAGATCTTATGCATGAAGTGAAAATGGGAATTAATACAGCACCAAAGGAAATTACTGTCTAAAGAATTATTTCCTGAATAATCTCTGAAGCTTAGAAAACAGCAGTTTGTGAGAATTACAGAGTTTTTGTCAAAAAAACACATGGAAAAGATGTAAAGATTATTATACACAGAGGAGAAAATGACTGATAAGAGGATAGCTCCATCAGAAATTATGAAGACAGGGAGATCCATCTAACTCAGTCATACTTAGTACTAAGAAGTCAAGCCAACCTTTGGGAAAACCTCTATCTTTTATTTGTGCAAAACATGTACAGAAAAACAAACAAACAAGAAACCCTTCTTAAGTGTAAGCACTTTTTCTCTCCAATATGTATTTTAAAGAAAGGGGCCATAAAGCCTTAGACCTAAGAAGGCACTATTTAAGACAAGAAACCATTAAGAAACTCTTTCTTTTCTGCACTTAAGATTTGTTGTATGACTTATAAGCAGTTGTTTTGTTTTGTTTGTCCTGAGGTGAAATTCCAATTTAGATTTGTGACGTGTAAGATATTTACCTTTTAGGTTTTTTTAAGTTATTCAACACCTATTTATATACTACTTAATGACTGCTTAATTAATTGCTGATAATAAAACAAATAAGAAACAGGTAGAATGAAAGCAAATGAAACTATAAGAACATTGTCTTCAGTAAAATTACATTAATTTCTTCTTTGATATTACTGTTCATCTCAACCTACCAAATGAGTAAGCCTAAAACAATCCTTAATATGTTATCAAGAGATGAAAAGTTTCCAATAGAAAGAAGCAAATGCAACAAATGTTAAAGAATTTACAACGAGTTAGGATATTCAGAAGCAAAGGAGAAAATTGCTTTGAGCGCAAAAAGCATACCTGCAGCCTAAATAAGATCCAAGACAAACAATTCAATACATAATATTTTAGTACCTACAGGCATTTGAAATACCTCAATCCTTCTAACTTAAATGCTATTCAATGAATGGTAATTAAGTGCCAGTCACAGGTCTCAAGATATTTGGCATACACCTTGATGATTAACCAAGAATCGCAGGAAATACCAAGTGCTGCTTGTTTTTGTGTTAGCAACATTCAACTAATTCAGAGTTCCTCTCCCTGCTCCCGTTGAGTTTAGAGGAAATCCAGACTAAATTGACTCACTGGGAAAGGTATATCAGCAGATATCCAGCAAACAGAGAATACAATGTCATATTGCTAATGCCGAGGGAAAAAAGAAGAAATAAGACAATGTACACGAACCTGCTGATTTTAGAGCTAGAGCTGCAAAGATACCAAAAGAAGAAATAAAGTCATCACTAATGCTTAATTGCTAGTTTCATCTCTCATGTTAAAAGAATGCTTTTATTCTGTGACAATAAAAATCTGGAAAGAAATCTATGATGAAAACCGGGTAAATACATGAAAGCTCTATGGGAAAAGCTTACGTATTCCCAGTGTAAAGAACTTCACATCAGTGGCAAATAAATCAAAAAGCATTATCACTTATTTATGCTGTTTGTGGCAGACCCTGTTAGCTGCCTGTCCAACCTCTCTTGTCATTTCTTCCTTGCTAATGAAATTTTAATATATGGATGTTTGCAATGAGCTCAGATCCAAGAAATAAATCATGATTTATATGTCAGCTATATTTATACTATTCTCCTTTGACACTTGCTCGTAAGTTTTAAACTTTGGTCATTTAAGTGTAAGAAAAGTGAGAGAGGCACTTCTGGGAAAATTTCTAGTTGAGATCTGCCAGAAATAGGTTTAAGTGGAGAACTTTCTAGTATTGGGTCTTTCATTTTTTTAACTGCCTCAAATATAGTTTTATAAAAACATAATGCTTGGAACTGTGACAGCCATCTTGCAGTCATGAGGCAACAAGCCTAAAGAGACAAACCCAGCGCTAAGGACGGCAAAATATAAAGATCAAAAAAGCCTGGCTCTCTGATGAATTTGTTGAGATTCTGCATCAATACAGATACCACTTACTCCAGTTTTTTATTTGTAATTTAACTAAATGTATTTGCTTAAGCCCCTGAGAGTTGAGCATTATGACTCTACAAATTGTATCAGAAGACGTTCTGTCTGATAGAGTAAACAATAAATAAGGAAACTTTGATATTAATAGATAAGATGAATAGAAAAGTAACAAAATAAAGAGTTTAAGTATCCCACAATTATACAAGCTGAATAGAGTTATCTAAGGAGACTATAAATATACAGTGAGTTTAGGGACCCAGTAATCATAATTTACTCATTTAACATGTATCTCAATATCATTAGTCACTAAATTGGGCAATGAGATTAAAGTACTTAGAGTTTCAGCAAAAACAAAATAGAAAAGTGGGATTGCATCAAACTAAAAAGCTTCTGAACAACAAAGGAAACAATCAGCAAAATGAAAAGGCAGCCTACAGAAGGGGAGAAAACATTTGCAAACCATATATCTGATAAGGAGTTGCTATTGAAAATATGTGAGGAACTCATACAACTCAACAGTAAAAAAATAATGGCAATCATAACCTGATTAAAAAATGGGCACAAGGACCTGGATAGGAATTCCTCAAAAAGACAAAAATAAAAAACATACAAATAACCAACAGGTAAATGAAAAGGCACTCATCACCACTAACCATTAAGGAAATGCAAATAAAACCACAATGAAATAATCACCTTATACCTATTAGAATGGCTACTAAGTGTTGTTGAGATATAGGGAAAAGCAAACCCCTGTGCACTGTGCATTGTAGTGTAAGCCGGTACAACTATTATGGACAACTATATATGGAGACACCTCACACATAGAACTGCCATGTGGTCTAACAATCCCACTTCTGGGCATATAACCAAAGAAAATGAAAACAGTATCTTGTGTGCTCCTATGCAATCTATAGAATGCAGATTCTGAATCTGAATCACCTGAATATAGAAACAACCTGAATAACCATCAGTGAATGAATGGATAATGAAAATGTGGCACGTGGAATATTATTCAGCCTTAAGAAGGAAGGAAATCCAGTCTGGACACGGTGGCTCAAGTCTATAATCCCAGCACTTTGGGAGGCTGAGGCAAGAGGATTGCCTGAGCCCACAAGTTTGAGACCAGCCTGGGCAACAGGGTGAGCCCTCGTCTCTACTATACATCAAAAAATCAGCCAGGTGTGGTAGCGCCTGCCTGTAGTTCCGGCTACTTGGAAGGCAGAGGCCGAAGGATCACCTGAGCCTAGCAGGTCAAGGCTGCGGTGGCCAGGAGTGTGCCACTGCACTCCAGCCTGGGTGACAGAGTGAGACTCCAAATCAAAAAAAAAAGGAAGGAAATCCTACCATTTTCAAAAACAGGAATGAACCTAGAGGATATTATGCGAAGTGAAATTATTCAGACTCTGAAAAACAAATACTGCATGATCTCATGTAAATATGGAATAGAAAATAGTCTCACAGAAGCAGGGTAGAGTGGTGGGTACCAGGTCTGAGGGAGAGGGAAATGGGAAGATGTTGATGAAAAGGTACAAAGTTTTAGTTAGACTGGAAGAATACATGCTGGATATGTGATGTGCAACATGGTGACTGCAATTAACAGTACTGTGTCGTAAGCTTGAAATTTACCAAGAGAGTGATGGATATGTTAATTAGCTTGATTGTGGTTATCATTTCTCAATGTATATCAAAACATCAAGTTGTACACCTTAAATATACACTATTTTTATGTGTCAATTATACTCAGTAAAACTGAAGAAAGAGCTAAGATCTGGGAAGAAGACATTAAACAATCATATTATTGAATATGTAATTACAGTCCGAGATTTTATACAACAAATGTGTATTGATGTACCTACCATGCATCATATACTGTTCATTGGAGATATTCCAGCAAACGAGTTTTCCTCATGTAGTTTACAATCTTGGGGACAACAGAAATAAAGATAATTTTTAAAATTAAAAAAAGATACTCTTGGATAGTGATAAATACTGGACATATATGATAAAAAATAATACAAAATAAAAGTGAGTAGCTACCTTGGAGGACATGGCCAGGAAATACTTCTTCAGTAAGATGGTATTAGAAATAAAACCTGAAAATTATAAGAGCACCAGCCGAGAAAAGATCTGAAGTCAGAATGTTCTAAGGTAAAGGAAAAACAAATATAGCTTTTAAGGTAGGAACAAGCTTGGCATATTTTAGGACTAAGAATAAGGCCAGGATGGTCGACACACTGAGAGGTAGGGGAGAGAGTTAAGAAAACGAGGCCAGAGAGCTTGGTTCTTGTAGGAACTCAAAAGCTCTAGAAAGGAATACAAAGCATATTATCCTACCCACAAAGGAGGCCATTGAAGGACTTTATGCAGAGGATGACGACAGGACTGTGTTTTAAATGTAAAGGCTCACTCTGAGGTATATGTCGAAAGTGACAGAGAGAGGCAAGGAGAGAGAAAGCGAAGAGATCATTTGCAATACCCCGGACAGGAACTGAGGGTGCTTGGTGTATGCTGGTCAAGAATACATGAAGAGTAAGCCAGAGACTTGGATGTCTTGTGGCAACCGATGTGCCTGGAGACTGTTTGTTCACACACACACACACACACACACACACACACACACACACACACACACACACAGATACCCACACATATACATGTTGTTGTGTATGCTTTTGTTTTCATAGATAAGGAAATTGAGGCCCAAATAAGTTGTCGTGTATGCAAGTCACATGGCTAGCATTCCCTGGGAAACTAAGTCAGCTAGTCATTGCAGTTACAACAGTGTTCAGGAAACGTGCCTGTTACACGATCTAAATCTTCCTTTTCCCCCAATACTTCCCACCACAAATTCTCTTCTATCGTCTTCAGACTCCCTTCAGTCTCTCACTTCTAAGACCTCTGCAGAGGCAGTGGATAGCAGTAGCTGAAAGTCTTTGAAGGTGAGGAAACAAAGAGAAAGGTCTGTTAGTCTTTGGTGATATTATTGCAAAGGCAAACATATCTCAAAATGTTTTTATTGGCTGATCGAACTTTTAAAATGATTCTACAATGAGTATTTTACTTTTATGATAAGAGAGAGAAAACAACAGATGTTATAAAAATACAGAAAGAAATCGCTCCTGGCAGAATTCCGAGTTATCCCTCTGATCGGCATATTTAAAATTTCTTCTCCCTGGTATTAGTCAGTAACTAAACAATATGTTTGGTTGATTGTTTTAATGTGACTCTTTTCATCAAAAAGATGGCTGCAGGTCATTTCACTAGGCAACATTTATTTTTAAGTGAAAGATAAAGGGATTAAGGAAATGAACATCACTATTACTGATTTTTTAAATGGAATTCTGGGCAATATTCCAAGAAACCTCCAATTCTTCCACAGAATTTCAAGTTCAGTACCTATTCCTCATTGTCACTATAGGGCCTACCACTAAGTACCACAATCACCAACTTTTCCAGGCCTAAAAATAATCACTAGGAGAGCCAAGGTTAGAGAAAGTACTATAGAATCTTGAAGTGTGCTTTTTAAAGATAAAAACTGAATCAGACATTACAAAACTTTATCAGTATCCTTATTAAAAATAAATACCTTTTTTCCCCCATTTACTGTATTTTCCCACCTGGCTGTCCCTTGGTTGCTCTGTGCTAGCTACTTACTGATCAGGTTTCTATAAGTCCAAATTTGCAGGCAGGGTTCATTACAGGAAAACGAAAGAAGGTTACAGAAAGATGACAGCAAAGAGCTTTCCCCAAACTCCCCCTTGGACCTCTGTCTCCGCAAGGAACAGCTCTGAATGCATCCATGATCCATCAATATTTTCATTTATTCAGATCACGCCCTGTTCACATTAACATAAACACACAATTTCACCGTACCTAGTTTTACTTCTTTAGACTTGCAATAAGAATGGGGTATTATCATATGAAACATGCACATTATTCAGTTGTTTAACCATGCTCTTAATCAGTGTATATAATATGTCACAAATAGGCAGCTGCTAAATGAATTATATATAAAGATAATGTTTTCTAGATTACTCTTGTCTGTCTATATTGCTTAATTTAAATCCTCACACAGTCTAACCCTCAATTCTCTCCTTTTTATAGAAGCTGAATCATTACCTTGTTCTTTTTAGTGGTTCAAAAGTTTGTTTTTCATATGTGCTATAAAAGTAAAATTCTTTAAGGAAAGATAGCATTTTAAATTTAAGCGTTTATGGGATATATTTTTCTAAAGGCTCAGTTTTTTTTTTCTCTTAGGAAAGTTTTCTGGCTTTGGTTCTTAGTTAAGGTGAAAAAACATTTGCTTTTGAAAATAACTGCCACTGAAGGAAAAGCATAAATTCAGTAGAGCCAAGCCAAGTATTCTTATCTAAAGTGACAACTAACAAAGGAGTCAAGGAGTGCCCTATTATATCCTCATCTCCACCCCTCCTTCCATGAGTTTCTTAATCAAGGCATCTCAGTACCCCAATATGGATATTGAGTCATTAAGTAGCAAGTAAAATAAACTATAGCTAGGATATGGTAGAGAAACCACTGGGGTTACATACTGGGCGTTCTGATTTTAATCTCAGTTTGACCATAATTCAGTAAACAGACATGGATCATTAATTTAAAATCCTTGTGTCTCCATTTCCACATTTTGGATAGAATAAATAAAATTGTCTTCTCTCTCCTTTACAGAAATGTTATAAGAACCAGCAAGTTAATAAATAAGCTAAAGTATGGATTCTAGCCGCTATTGAGGCTAACAGCATAAGAGTCACCTGAGACGCTTATCTAAAATGCAGATTCCCAGGTCCTGCTCTTGAGATTCATTTTCATTCAGTAGGTCTGAGGGAATAGTAGTCAGATATGATCTGGAAATCTGTGGTTTTAATAAACACCCTGGTGATTGTGGAACAGGTTATCTAAGGCCCCATCTTGATTAACTGCTCTAATGCAATCTAGACACATATCCAATTATTTCCTCCTCCAGCCTTACACATCAGTAAATAAGGCAGAAGTCACAAGCAGGAAAAAGATTTGTCAATACAATGGGGAAAAGGGTGGGAGAGAAGGAGATGGAACCTTAGAGCCGTTCCAGCTACACTAACAAGAAAGCCTACTGCACAACAAAAATTAATAACATCCCTGACACGATTCTCAGCATTACACTGTCTAGCCCCCGCATTTTGTTTTCAGTTTCTAATTGAAGCTAGTATTTAGTGTAAAATATGCTTCAAAATAAAGAATGAAACTGATATTTTTTTCCTGGATTTATTTTTGATGGTTTCAGTATTTTCTTTTTTTTTTTTTTTTTTTTTTTAGAAAGCAGGATTTATTGAGAGGACAGAAACGCTCCCACAGTGAGAGGGGACCCGAAGGGGTTGTCCAGCTTCAATATTTTCTGCTTTTCTGGATCCGATGTCATTTGTTTTCTGGATTTACTATTGATAGATTTAGTGTTTTTTTGCTTTTCTACCTTCTTCTTGCAGTTTCTTCTGTGATGATCTCCCTCCCCCCCCGCCAATATTAACTAATGTGAGGGCTACTCTCCTGGCACTTATTGAAGACTTATAAAATTTTGTGAAAATACTTTAAACTATGATATAACTATAACCTCTGGCCAAAACTTGAACAACTTTCTCAGACAATAAAGTCATTTGGTTGCCCCAGGTGCTGAATTTTATCTTACAGTCTTAAAACAATTATGTGAATTTCAGATTATGCCATTGAACATTTAATATCTCTAAAACTGATGAGGTTTCAAGGTACCTGGAAATGATTAGGTTTTGTTTGAACTCCAATATACCTTATGGGAAATGAAAGAAACTGCAGGAATTGCAGTTTCCAGAGTTTTGACCTAGAATATCCTTTTGGTTCTAAAGTGAAATTCATTCCCCGCATTCAACATTAGAAACTGCAGTAGTCTTTAGATCACTTTATAAAAATTGCACATGCTGAGAGGAAAAAAAAGACATAAAATCTTGATAAAAGCAAACCTTCTCAAAATCATCATCAAACCATGCCCCTAGAATCATGATGCATTTATATAGGTGTGCCCTCTTGTGGTGACTGAATGGGACGCAGGATATTTGGAAAACTCTCAAAACCAAGAAAGAGCAATTTTCCCAGCACTTTGGGAGGCGGAGAAAGGAGAATTGCTTGAAGCCAGGAGCTCGAGACCAGCCTGGGCAACATACCGACACCTCATCATCACTACAAAAATCTAAAAATCAGCTGGGCGTGGTAGTGCATACCTGTAGTCTCAGCTACTCAGGGGGCTGAGGCAGGAGGATTCCCTGAGCCCGGGAGGTCAAGACTGCAGTGAGCCGTGATCATGCCACTGCATTCCAGCCTGGGAAACAAAGTGAGACACTGACTCAAAAAAAGAGTACATTTTAATGAGCCCTGATAAACAAGAATTTTACTTACATGTATGTTTATTAAAGCTTAATTATCCCTGAACTATTTACCCAGAGAGGAAGGCACAGAGAAAACTGTCTTCTAAAATTTCAACAAATCGGGTGGAAGAAAGGAGCAGAGAGAAACTTCCCTGAAAATAAAGCATGCAGATTTTTCAGTGACATTTTTAAATGCCAGTGCTAAGTTTTCTTGCATATAAATTGAACTCAGTTTTGAGAACCTTGAAGAGACCATGAAAATGCCCCACAGGGTAAGAGGGCAGCTCTGATTCCAGAGCAGGATGTGAGGCCATGAGCGTTTGTATAGATTTGGGCTCCCTCTCTTCTATCAAACGTCCCATACTTTATAATCTAATTGATACACTTAGGGGGAAAAAGATAGATAAAAACCCAACAACCTGATTAAACTTTAATTAATGAAGAGAGAAACTGTAAAAGGTTAAACCTCAAGAGAATATTAAAATATAAGCTACCACAGTGATTTTCTGCTGTATTGGGAAAATTACCAGAGATAATAGAAATTGCAGACACCACTTTGAAAAATAAGTGGTGCCTATTTTAGTTATATATTAATGGATTTTAAATAAAACAATTCTAAATTACTTTCCTGCATTACACAGAGTATACTCTAGGTTGTACAATTAAAGAGTCCAGAGCACATTTATTCAAGTAAGAGTCTCCCATCCTTCCACCACCATTACAATTTATGTATTTATGTATTGGAAATGGCCCCCCAAAATATAAGGCATGTCAGCATCTAGGAAAATCATACAGGAAAATGTTTGTAGATGGTCATTGTTTTTACCTGAAACAGATTAGAATCTAAGGAAATCTCAAGATGAGAGCAGTATGTTTTAAATTTTGTTTCTGGCTAAATAATCCTATGGATTTATTTTTATTTTTATTTTTATTCCTACTGTCGATAACCAACAAAACACTGACAGGAAGAGGATTATAAAAACAATCCTATATAATACCATTCGTTATACTCCCTTTGGTATTTTGTACCATTCTCTTGATTTTTTAAAATATCACTGCATATTCATTCTTACTAGCTTTCCAGCTTTCAATTTGTAAGGTTAATCAAGGTCAAATTTCCACCAATACAGTTTCTAATGAAAGTTTTTAAAAATCCACCATGCCCTGCCACTCCCAAGATTGTGGCCATCCCACCAATTACACTGGCAGGATAAATAAGGCACAAAGGAATCTGAACTATGTGATGTAAAAGATGCCAGGACCACATTGTAAAGTCCCTTGTCCATCACTGCATGTCGCTTGGATTTAGCTTGCCCAGAACAATGCAAGATAGAAGAGAGGATAAGTGAGGGAAGCCACAATTTACAAGAGACAGACCAGCAAGCATGAGAAAAACAAAAATGAGATATAAATGTGGCACATTCTAACAGAAATATACCCCATTAAAAAAGCATCCTGTAAGCTGGCCTGATTTGCCTGCACGGGGTCCAGAATCTTAGCTGTCATAGTCAGAGGGGGTCCACCACTACAGGTATTGATAGATAACAGTACCTGGGGAATATTCTTCAATTCTGGATTCATTGAGATGACAAAGGGATTACTTAAAATTGCTTAAAATCATGTTATGAAAATAAAACAAAATACATTTCATCATGTATTAAATTAACCATAGGTCTTCTCAACACAGAAAAAAAAGACATCCTAATTTAAAATCCCAATTTCTTCTAAGTAAAAATTGATGAAAACGGTAGTCCTATTTTGGTTTAATCTGAATTCTTCTTCCAGTTTTCAATATCTCTTTTCTATATCTTGTCACTTTTATCAATATATTTGCTCAAAGTACACTTTAGATTTGGTCTTTTTCACTTTATTTCTAAAGTGAATTATTTCATGTAATAAAGTGGAAAATATTAGTTCTTCCCTGCCTTTTGTGTAACTTCAGAAATAACATCTCTTTGTGTGGTGCTATAGAATCTCCCGTCTCTTTCTGAGTCCTCATAGTATATGCTGCATTTTCATATAAATGAAAAATATTGAGAAGGATTTTTTATAACGTTCTCAAAATGATTTCAGAGCCAAAAGAATTGTAGCTAAGACCGGGCTTCCTATGTTGGTCACTTACTTGGAGGTGTCTCAAGTCCTCATGTTCATCTTAAGAAAGATATTAACATAGTACAGGCTTTGAACACTGGAGAAACCGTATAGAAACTATATAGACTATAAACTATATAGAACTGGAGAAACTATATAGAATGTTAAAGTTTATGTTGAGTGTGCATTTTTACTGAGATACTTTATAACTCATAAAACATTGGTTTTCAAGATACAAATTCTATAATGTTTAAGCAGAATAATCTTGTTTTGCAGACATCCAGACTAAAAACCTACCAGAAATTACATAAACCTAGCAAACTTTTTAAGAAGCCAAAGCTGGGAGAACTGTAAAATTCTTCCTTAAAATGAGATGTTTATGTTAACCGTGGTGGTTGTTTTATGTGAGTTGATTATTCTTAAGAAGGGCCATTAAAAGAAAATTCTAAAGCGTGAGTAAAGGAATCCTAAAATTAAAGTGGTGGTGAGGGTTGCTTTTATTTCAGGGGTCCTTCTGAAGTATCATTTCCCAATCACAACTTTCTGAATTTTGTTTTCAGGCTTACACAGGTGTACACAGGTTGAAGGTCACACCTGTGGGTTTGTCTCATGGGTGACCTTGCAGTCCTTATGTACGAAGTGTGTGTGTGATCTACATATACAAAGTCAGCACTGCTCTGACACTGCTCCTCTGCCAAATTGCGGAAAGTACTTTACTCTCTTGATGAAAAACTCTCTTCCCAAAATAAAACCCTGGAATCTATTTATTTATTTTTAAAGTGTGCATTTATTCTTCCATGTTTCAACTTCAGTCACCTTCAAAGTGTTCTGTTTGATGCAGTACACCTAGCCAGACACTTTTTCCACTGCTTACAACAGTTTTTGAGCTCATCGATTTTTATGCTTTTAGTGCTTCTGCCATTTTTTGTTTGCTTGTTTGTTTCACCTCTTCCACATCAGCAAAACGTTTCCCTATGGGGACTTTTTTCATCCAGGGAAACAAACAAACAAAAAAAGTCTCTCAGGTGAATAGGGAAGGTGGGGCATGAGAATCATGCCCTTTGTGGCCAAAAATTCAAGACTGCTGACACCCTCTTCCCACTCGGCACAGTATGGGCAGGGGCATTCATAAATCACCCATCTAAAAAAATTTACTGAAACTGAACGCAACCTCTCACAACAACACTAGCTGGTATACCGATGCTGATGGGTTCTTTGAATACCAAGTGGGGGAAGCCTATACTACAAGAGGCCCACCCTCCAAAAGATAATTCCAACTTTGTGGTCCTCCCCTTGTATATGCTGAGATGTCGAAAGCATTACTTAGGTATGCTTTAAGCCACCAACCTATCCCATAGAGCTTCCTTCTAGGTCCTAGAGACCTTCTGTAGCTCAAATAAGAGACAAATCTTTTCAATGGTATCTCAAAACCTAAGAGTTTAGGAAATCAAGAGAAAAGAGAGGAAAGGGAGATAAAGAAAGAGGAACAAATACCAAGCATCTTTTGCTTTGGGCTTAGGCTATCAGCCTATTTCTTTATGCAAATATCTTCTGGTTCCCACTTTAAAATTTTTTGAATTAATATTCATTTGACACATAACAAAAAGACAATAAAGATGGAAGACATGCTTTGCCCATGGAGGTTAACTGAACTGGGAGAGTAAACAGCCTCGCACCCTTCAGTTGATTTCCCTCAGAGAATTTTATGGGAGACTTGTACTGTTTCTTAAATCTCAAAATAAAATAATGTACATCTTTAGGAAATGTTTAAAGATGTCTGGTTTTTACGGCATACTCTTAGCATCTCCTGTTAAAAACTGGAATAAATATTCGCTTGAACTAAATGTTCACCAACAAGAAAATAGACAAAGCGTGCTGTATCCATGTGATGGGACGTGTCATGAGTATTGACAGGCTGCTACCCAGCGTTCCTCCTTTCCCTTTACCAGTTCTGGGTACATAGGCTTCCAATATGCGTTGACTCCAATAATTGGCACCCTCAAGGCTGCTGAAACCCACTCTTCCTGCAGACAAAAGCAGATGGAAAGCAGCTGGGAATTCACATCCCACCAGGGACAGTCTCTGACCAATGACTCGCAGGGACATGAGGTATAAAGACTTCAGCACCCTAGCCTCTGGACAACTCTAAGGGGAAATACAAAAAGGAATGCATGAGAATGACAAACGCCAAGTTCAGAGGAGGAAGTACCCTGAGGCAGGAGTCGAGGGAAGGAATGAGATCTGGAAAAGGAATCCCTGGGGCTTCTATTGTGTGAGAGATGTGCGTTTTTAAAGCCAAGAGATAGATACATAAGTGGTCATCAAATTAGTCTGTATGTGACTTTTATGTGCTTGAAATATTTTATAATATTTTTAGAAAGACTGATAAGGTAACAACAGTATACTTTTCATTAAAATTTAAGACACTTACCAGCACTGAAGAATGATAAAGAGATCCACCTTCCAAGGCTCATCTATCCAAATTCAAAGCCACAAGACTAGAAGCTCTTCTGACAAAATCCCATAACTACCTATTCTGCTACTTCTCACCCGTCCCCACTTTGCCTGGTTTTGACCTAGCTCGTCAACACACACCCTTCCACATGACTTCCAGGATGTGCCTTCGCAACCTGGGTCGCAGAGTCCACCCTTTGAAGAATGCACATTAATGCCTTGAATCACGCATTCCCTTCACCTTCAACCTTGTCAAAATTCAGCCCTAGGTAGCACACATTTTCCCTTTTCCTGGGTTATTGCCTCCTGAATCCTACCAGTTATATGACAAAACTCTAAAAACTTGAATTCTCTGGAAACTTGTACAATAGAATTACTGTTTGTAAGTAATTTGAGGAGAGAGATTGTGCTTTTATTGTTATTTCTGTCACCGTGTTAGTGTTCTAGGGCTGCCATAACAAAATACCACAAACTGGGTGGCTAAATCAACAGAATGTATTATCCCACAGTTTTAGGGCTAGAAGTCTGAGGTCAAGGACTCTGTAGCCGTGTTTTCTTCGGAGAGTTGTGAGGGATCATCTGTTTCCTGCCTCTCTCCTAGCTTCTGGTGACTCATTGGCAATCTTTGATGTTCCTTGACCTGTAGAAGTATCACCCCTATCTCTCCCATCATGTTCACATGGCATTCCTGAGTGCACGTTGGACACCATCTGTACTGGATTAGAGACCCACTCAACTTCATTATGACCTAATTTAAACTAATTGCATCTATAACAACCCTATTTCCAAGGAAAGTTATATTCTGAGGCACTGAGGGTTCTGGACCTCAACATAAGATTTGAGAGGACAAAATTCAACCCGTAACAATCCCATATGTCTGAGCTTGGAATCAATGAGAGGTTTTCCTTCCTTGCTCTAAAAACAGCCCTTTGGAGAAGAGGCTTTAGTTTTTACCGAATAAATAGTTCTTGAACTCAAATGAAGTATTGAAGACCTTGCCATTTCTCTTTAGACGTGAGCCCTTTATCTCTGTTAGTGTCCTATTGTCGTATGGAATATTCCAAATACTTTGTCTTTAAAGTATTCTCTCACCTATCTTGTTCTGTTAAACTGGAGAGCAATATTTTCCACACAGTGTAGGCTAGGAACACGACCATATTAGTTTCTCTAATGGGTTCTTCTGACTTAAATACTGGGTTTATTTTGGCTTGCAAAGTTTGATTGCATGCATTCATAAATGAGTTTCCCTTTTGCTTTATTAATCAGAACCATCATATCTCAAGATGATAATAGCTGGCAAGTTGTGGCAAACATATACAAAATTATTTATAGAAATATCCTGCTTTCTTTCTTCATGTTAACATTGTCTAATAAATCATGTAATTGTAAAAGTGAAAGAATACCCAGTCTAAATCTCTTACTTATATTGAAAGTGTGACATTTTAGAGTAAGATTCTTAACCATTCCCAATATCTATGGTTTTAATTAGTCTGCAGCGGCATAATTTGACTCTTTAATGTTTTGAAATGACCTCACAGATATTTTTACTATTCAACATGGAAGGATGTTGGGTTACATGTTCTGAATTTATTTTGCACATTACCTCAGAAAATATGTTGCTATAAATACATACATACAACATTTCCATTTTCCCATTTACAGTTTCATTCATACTGTAGAAAAATAAATTATCATGCAACACATTTGAACATTTTTATATTTGAGTGCCTGTATGTAAATACATGTAAAAGGTATTGACTAATATAACTTCCTTTCTAGGCAGATGTGCTGAAAGCATCTGTTTACCTCAAAACATTTAAGCAGGGAAAATTGGAGAACATACAACTAGAGCTTTCTTATTAGCTTTAAAAATTTGTTTTTAACCAGCAACTACATGGGATGGGGGAAGAGAAGACTGAAACAGTCACAGTAAGAGAAAAAAGTATATTTTGTAGAGAATAAACTGGCCAAGCTCTTAAATAACTTGGACGCATGGTTCATTGGAAACTTAGTGGACCAGTGTCTGAAAGGTCAAAATTCTGTCCCCATTTCTCATAGTTATTGTTTTTCATGGAGCAAATCAGAGTAGTGAGTAATCCAGAAGAAGCTGCCTGCCTTTAGAAGCTACTTCTGTTCAGGCTTTTATTGACCTTCTCATGCATTCTTGAGACCAAGAAAAGCTGAGCAGTGAATATACTTGTTTTACAGGGAGAGCACTAAATAAGAAGTAAATTGCTTTATCCAATTCCTCATAAGAGAAAAATCACCAAGAGAAGGGTCACCAAAACCAAATTTCTCTCCTAGGAAAGTTTTTATGTGTTTGATTTGGAAACCAGTCTGTGTCAGTCAGGTCATGACAACTCACATGACAACTCAAAAAAGTATTTTTGGTAGGTAACTGCAGCCACCAAAATACTTGAGGTGGCTGAGGGTTAGCAACAGCCTTTGCCATTTTGCTTCAAGGTAAACTAAGAGCACATGAGACCGATTCTGCCCCATGGGCCAACATTTATTAAATAAAGTAATAATAAGCAAATATATAAATATTGACAAACAGGTACAATACCTTCATATAATTTGCTCTGTAAAATCAATAAAGTCCCAAATCTTCACTTTTATAGGGGATCCACAAACATATTGCCTGAAACAAGTCATTCAAAGAAGCCTAAACAATATCCCAGGGCCAAGATTCTGGAGCCTTACTGTTCAGGCAATCCGAAATCTTCAGATTCACTGTGTGAATCATTAGGCACTATTGAGGAATTAGAATTCATCCCTCATGTGACAGACTAGCTACAGGCCTCTCTGCATTCCTGTACCCTGATTATGCAAGGGGAAGAAGTATCTCCAAAATAATTTCAACCAATCCACCTATCTGGAATACCAGTCACTCCACCAATGATGGCCCTCTTCTGCCTCCCATTATGCTAATTAAGAATCTCCTAATTTAACCAATGAAAGTCCTTTCCTGACACTCATTATGCTAATTATTAAAGCTTCTGGTATTGACCCAGTATAAATAGCAAAACAGTTGTATTGGCTCCAGCCCTGGGGTCTGGGCTTCCTTTTAGAAGACTAGCAAGCCATCTCTGGGCTATGAGATCCCAAACTTATCCCAACTGCAGTCCCTGAAGCAACTTGCCACTTTCAGTGCATTATAGACTGAATTGCACATAGCATGATAGCAAATCTCCAGAATATGACTAACGTTTTTTATGGTGTCCATCATTCTATTGTCTGTCCTCCTCTTTCTTGTTTTTTTTTTTTTTTTTTTAATGCCCATGTTATTCTTTGTGTTGATTCACGTTCTATTCTGGCATCTTCTCTTTTTTTCGTTTTGTTGGTCCGTGTATCTCGAGTTACTGATCTTATGCTTGCCAGGAAATAAGCTTTTTCTGTCACTGTCCAGAGTCATATATTCTCCAAGAGCAGACTCTAGACCACTTGTTTAGGACATATCAGTAAATTGCAAACAATGCAAATCCTGGTCTGGTGTAGTGGTGCTAGCCTATAGTCCCAGCTCAGGCTGAAACCAGAGATCTCTTGAGCCTAGGAGTTCCAGTCAAGCCTGGGCAACACAGCAAGACCCCCTCTCTAAAAAGAACAAACAAGCAAAATGCAAATTCCTGAGGAGCACCTCTGAGGATGGTCTAAAAATCTGCAAATTTGACAGATACCTCCCCACCACATGATTCTCATACACACTGAAGTTTGAAAATATATTCTATTTTGTTTGTTCTAGACCAGTGGTAAGAACTCTATTTAACATACACTATGTACAGGTTGATTTTATCTGGTATTTTTACCTGGTACATCTACTTTTCCCAAAAGGGTTTGAAAATACCATTGACTGGTATCCTTGGCGAAAGTTGAGAAGAAATTTGACAAAAAGGAACAAAGCCAACACTTTTTTCCCTCAGATTCATCCATAAATATAGATGTAGAAATTAAAATATTTGGCCATCTCTGGAAACCAGGTCAAAAAGAACTGATCTACATTGCCACTTTTTCCATTTTTTGTGCCATCATTCTTTCTATAGGACTTTTTTCGGGTCTCCTGGGATATTATTGCCAAACCCAGGCTGACCTGTTGAATCAAGTTGTAGTACTCACCTTACTCAATGGTAGACGCTTGTACAGCTGCAACTGTCATCCAGGGCCCAGATCAGCCACTGTCAAGAAATCTATTAACAAAGCATGGGGATTCATGATACCTTCAAACAGAAAATAAAACTGATTTAAAAGATGTCTGAGGCCAGGCACAGTGGCGCACATCTATAATCCCAGTACTTTGGTAGGCCAAGGTGAGAAGATTGCCTGAGCCCACGGGTTCGAGACCAGCCTGGGCAACTTGGCGAGATCTCATCTCTACAATAAATCAAAAAATTAGCTGGGCATAGTGGTGCATGCCTATGGTTCCAGCTACTTGGAAGGCTGAGGAGGAAGGACCACCTAAACCCAGCAGGTTGAGGCTGCGGTGGCTGTGAGCTACCACTGCACTCCAGTCTGGGTGACAGAGTGAGACTCCAACTCAAAAAATAAAAATTAAAAAAGATGTCTGATATTTGAATGAGTTTTCCGCATATGGCATACCACTCTACTCTTCACTGTCCAAAAGGTCCTTTGTAAATTACCACCACTGCCACACACAATTCTATCTGTACGTCTTTCTTGGAAACACATATTGCTGGCTCCTCTAATTTTTTCACTAGACTGCTGCTATTCATCTGCTCAGGTTTCCCAGGCCTTCCACAAAGGAGACTGTCCCTCATCAGATTGAGAGCTCTGGGATGGCTAAGGACCTCTGAGAACACTCACATTTAAATCATCATAAAGGATGTTCTAGAAAGTCCAGGTTAGTTCCTGCCACGATCCTTGATGGCTCTTATGAGGTGTCAGCTTGGTCACTGTCCATACATTTTTTTTTTGGCTGTCTCCCGGAATCTGTTCTCCCATCTGTGAAAATGTAACTGATGCCTTTCATCTCACTGGTATGGTTCATTCTAAACTTGGCCTAGCTATATCACAAATAGCTTCCTGTGAACAGAACATTGGATGAAATCACGAGATGTGGGATTTGACAAGTTCACAAATAGCCTCTTACTCTACTTAATCATCTCCTGCTCCCCTCTCTTGATTTTATCATCCCAAAAAGACTGGGGCAAGTTGGTGGTGGGAGGAGAAAGAATAATGACAAACGACAAGACGTAGGGACTTCTATAACATGTTCATAAGGAAGTAGCAATTGAGATAAATTCATATCCAGTCCCTGCAATACTTTTTAATCAAGCCTGGTTGGGTCTTTTGTCTGACTTCAGCATAGCATATGAGAGCTATGTGTTGGAAAATATAGGTTTGTGAGAGCATATTCAATTGTGTTATGCAAATGGCATAGTCTTTGATAGAAGTCAAACATAATATGCTTAATTCACACATTGCCTTATTATTCTTTAATATCAAGTCTCCTACTGTAATCTTGGTATTGTTTGCATGGAAGATAGTACTTTAAAAAAGAAAATCTTTGGCTTTGGATGTTCTCAGGTCAAAATGATTTAATGCTTTAGAAAATAAAATGTTCTGTGTAAGCAAGAATTGTTAAGAAACTGCAGTGGAAGTCTTGGGGCAAAAGATGAAATCCCAGTGTAGATTTTCAATGTCAAAAAGGAAAAAGGAAAAAAAAGGTAGAAATAGAAACTATTCTACTGGTCATTTTCTATCCAAAAAGGTTTAATCTCCTTCCCTGTGTGCACTGCAAAGCCATTTAGATTCTCATCTCAGTCTGGTGCCTTTGACTGCTCCACTCTGGCTGCTGGGAACTTGATTTAGGATACACGACGCACGGCTGGATTATGTAGTCCATCACCGTTTCTGAAAGGATGAGCACCTTGTGCTTTCCAGGTGAAAAATGAAAAAGTTTCAAAGAGTCTACTTAAATCCTAATTAAATGTAGATCCACAATTGTATTGTTCCTTCCCTGGCCAAAGGGACTAAATTATATACCAAGACTTTTTCAGTTCCAGTTTCAAGAACTGGTTCTTAGCTGTTAAATCACACAAAGTGCTTGTACAGGTCTACCAGATACTATTCCGACATCCAGCTCTACAGAATGCCACATTCTGCTGCATGTTTCTTGCCTTCCTGGTGGTAATCCCATGCCTGTCTCTCTTTCTTCTCTCCTCTCTGCATAGTGTTTTGCTAGGACCAGTCCTTTTCTCAAACTATTCTTACTTCTGCAAATTACATGGTTTTGGTGGCTTTTAAGACCAGGGGTTTATTTATAATCATTCTTTTTACTTGCTGTGGGGCAAGGGAAGGCAGAGGAGTTAGAGGAACTCTAGGTGGAAAGGGAGAATTGCACTTTTTGATGAAAATGACAGTGAAAGTCACACGGAGGCAGAATAGCCAAATACATGATGAAGAATGGATTTATACTGCTGTATTCCTACCCTATTGTTTCCTGAGTCTAAAGGAAAATCAGAACAGAAGGAAAGAGAAAGAAGGAAAGAAAAGTAAAAGAAAAAGAAAGAGGAGAGGGAAGGAGGAAGGGAAGAAGAGAGGGAAAGAGGGAGGAGAGAGGAAGCGGGAAAACACTTTTGAGCGCATTGGAATGAGTCCTTACATCCTGGTGAGTTGGATGTGATTGCTACCATTTTGCATAAGTGACTACTCACAATGTCATGTAGAAGCAGAAATGTATTCCTTGCTCTAAAAAATAAACTACATATTTTTGCTTAAAATTGATTTTGCCAACATGGGTTTTCCATATCAAAATCTCAGCTTTAATGCATTAGCATTCCAAAGTGAAAATGATCTCAAGAGTTAGAAGGAAATGAAACCTCACCAGGCAAAACTTCTCTATACCTCATAGTAGAAATGTGTAGAAACGAGCCCTCTATAAACCAAATTTCTACATATCTACCATAGATAAAGTCCCTAGGAAGACTGGCTATTAACACAATTCTGTGAAGAACCCTCTTTTAAGTGGAGAAACACTTTCTCAGCGCCATTTCTGTTTCTTTTCCTTAAAGACAGAGTTGAATGTATTTACTTTGCAAAAATCCAATTCTGAGATATTATTTCAGTAACCTCAATGTGAAAACACTTAAGAAGGGAGACATAGAAACAGGAAGTAGGAGAAAAAGAAGGAAGAGGAAGAGGCAATTGGTGTTACCCAGAAAGAGGGTGGTATGAATATACCAGCAAATTCCAGACATATAACAGAGGAGGGGAAACCATAAAATAGTTGCATTGAATTCACTTTTTATGGGTAGAAAATGAGCTGAATTCATAGTTAATGGAACATGAATCTCCTTTGTGATTATCTAGCCGAGTGTTGGGATGTCTTATCAGTAGCCTAACCTCATGTTTTGGAAGATGCTTAAAAGGATCAGGTGAGGCTATTCGCCCCACTCTGAGTCAAATGTAAGAACAGGTTTACTACAGTTTGAGGACTCCAAACAAGCATTTTCCTGAAAAAGAGTCCCCTGAGTCAAGGTGAACATTATACCAAGGACCTCTATAAACTGGACCATTGGCCAAGTTCATCTTTTTCAGAACCCATTTGTTCAGGACTTAATGGACTTCTAAGGGCATTGAGGACCAGAGTGCTTCTGCCCCAGCCGGGCAGGTCAAGGCCTTCTTAGCCTTAGTCTGACACGTTCTGAATGTTTAATAAAAACTACCTCCTGTTTTCATCGGCAATCTTTAAATTATAATTTTGTCTACTGTTAACAAGAATATATCTCATCCTTGATTTGGGTGATATAACTTAAGTATTAGTACAGTATAAAAGATTTTCCAGCCAGGCTCGGTGGCTCAGCCTGTAATCCCGCGCTTTGGGTAGCTGAGGTGAGTGGATTGCCTGAGCCCGCGGATTCGAGACCCGCCTGGGCAGCGAGACCTCATCTCTACAATAAATCAAAAAATCAGCCGGGCGTGGTAGTGCATGCCTGTAATTCCGGCTACTCGGAAGGCTGAGGCGGAAGGATTGCCGGAGCCCAGCAGGTCGAGGCTGCGGTGGCCAGGAGCGGCCACTGCACTCCAGTCTGGGCGACAGAGTGAGACTCCAACTCAAAAAAAAAAAGATTTTCCAGATCTTAAAATATTCCAAAGGAAAAAGATGCATTTTGAAAGATGGAACTATACTTAAAATGATGTGTGCACAGAACAGCAGGAAAAAACCTAAAAGCTAAGCACAACCCACAACCCTATACCAAGAAAAATAAAAACCTAGATGATTAGGTAGTGATTCATTGCCCTAGAAATAATGTCTATGTGAATGGCTATGGAAGCATATTAACAATGCAGTGTTTCTTTTCTAGTATCTGGAGCTACATTCCAACCAAGTGCACATGTTGTCTCAATTCTACAACCTACTTAAACTTTTAACAAGGCTACATGATCTACACCTGCTCACTTGCTAATGCTTCATAACACACTCAAGCAAGAACAGTTGCACTATAGTTTTATCAATGTAGGCATATAGTTTTTAAGAATGTTTGGCTATTTCTTGCTATACAAAATGATTTTTCTGTTTAGGCAATGAAACAACTTACCTAATCATTAGTTAATGAAACCCACATTCTGCATTGTCAGCCTAAAGAAAATGAAAACATATTTTCTCTGGACAGGACAAGTGTCTGCTGGTTTCTGCCATGGCTATAGCCTTTGTGACTTAGAGCAATCAGAAACAATTCAATTACTGGGTTTGAATCAAGTCTTTGAAAAATACAGTACGATGACTTCTGCTTATTGCAGCCACTTTAGGAAATGATTATTTGAGTCTAATAACTGACTGATTCAATTAAAGGAGACAGGAAAACCATTTGATGAAGCAGACACTGTGTTTGTTATTCACTGCTATCCTCTAACACACATCTCTGAGACCACAAGCTGTTAAGCGAGTGGTTTTACGTTTTTTTCCCCCATCCCAGTCTATTTGGAAGGTATGGCACAAATATCCAGTTTTGACTCACTTCAGGAATCCTCAGTCAGGTGGTGGAATGTGCAATAAAATTTGGGGTGAGGTTACATGAACAATTAGAACATTGCAAGATTTTAACATATCAAGACATGAACAATTAGAACACTGCAAGATTTTAATGTATCAAGATTTTAACATATCAAGACATTCTTGTGGGAATTCCTGTTCCCGATCAGGTGAAAATAACATCTATGGGGCCTATCCTAAGAAATAACAGTGCATTGTAATTCTATAAATCCCCCCAAAAAACAGCAAAAAACAATGAGTCCTGCTTCGAATCTGGTTTTATGGCTAAGCAAAACCTGCAGGCCAGAAAATGACATCCTAAAGAATCTACATAGTATAATTTTTATTTGGGATCCTAGAAGAACAAAATCCAACTTCATCAGCGTAACTTTAAAATTGCTTTTATGATACTTGGGGCAATAACCTTATCTGAAACATTTGTTCTCCATAAGCTCTGAATATATATTTATATGCCTTATAAGAACAAAAGTAATTTTTTCCATCAGATCTTTTCCTTGAACTTCAAGAATAATTACATAGATAAATTGAATCTTACATCAAAAATAGACTATTGCTATAGTGAATGTCAGTCAGTAGTCTTCTAACTTACATGGTAAAAGAATGACTGCCTTCTCCAAATTCTAAAATGTACGCAGGAGTTTAAAAAAAATTAAAGGCAATTAAAAGTGATCTGATTCTGTGTGTGTTCTTAAAGTAGAGATAAAAGCATCCCTATTGCATTGGATGTGAGGGGGAAAAAGCGTGAAAGAAAATTCAAAGGCTTCCTGGACAATCTAAAAGGGAGGTGTATATAGAGAAGCAGTCATAAAGGAATAAATATCAATTTTGGATATGTTAAGTTTGATATGCCAAGTGGAGAAGTTAGTAGAAGGACTGGAGTTCAAGGAAGATGTCCACACCGGAGATATAAATTTGAGAGTCACGACACATCAATGGCATATAAAGGCATCAGACTACATGAGATTGAGATGATGAGGTGGAATGACCACAGAGGTAGAAAGAGAGCCAAGAAATAATTGTGTGGGATCCAAATAAAGGAAGCATTTCAAGGAGAAAGGAGTTGTCAAGGAAGATGGGGATAGAGAACTGACTATTTGGGAGTTTTTTGTTTTGTTTTGTTTTTTGTTTTTTATTTTAAAGATGTGGGGTACAATTCAGGGTTAGTTATACAAATGTTCATTATGCAGGTACTCTTGTTGATGAGGTGTGCCCCTCCCTTCCCTGGCGGTTTACCTCAACTGCCAATCCCACCCCCCACCCCTCACCTGGCAGTTTCCCACAACTGCCAATCTCTTTCTTACAGTATTATGATAATTGTTCAAGGTCCACTTATGAGTGAAAATATATGGTACTCTGTTCTTTGTGTCTGTGATAGATCACTGAGTATGATAGACTCTAAATGCATCAAAGTTGCTGTGAAGACCATATGTTTGTCCGTCTTTATGGCTGCATAATATTCCATTGTATATATGTACCACATTTTTTTTCTCCAGTCCAGCTCTGATGGACTGCATGGTTGGTTCCATGTTTTTGCTATTATGAATAGAGCTGCAACAAACGTGCATGTGCAGGTATCTTTTTTGTAGAATGATTTGAATTCCTCCAGGCATATTCCCAATAGGGGGATTGCTGGGTCATATGGCAGGTCAATTTCTAGTTCTTTCAGAAATCACCACACTGTCTTCCAGAGAGTTTGCAGTAGTTTGCATTCCCACCAGCTGTGTAGAACCATTCCTTTTTCTCCACATCCTCACCAGTATCTGTTGTTGTTTGTCTTATTAATGATGGCCATTCTTACTGGGGTTAGGTGGTATCGCAATGTGGTTTTGATTTGCATTTCTCTGATGATGAATGAGGCTGAGCACTTTTTCGTATGTTTGTTTGTCTGCCCATATATCTTATTTTGAGAAGTGTCTATTCATGTCTTTTGCCCGCTTTTTAATGGGGCTGTTGAGAACTGACTATTTGATTCAGCAACAAGAAAGTCACTGGTGACTCTGAAGCATAGGTTTGGTGAAGTAATGGAGACAAAGGTTTGAATGGAACAGGAAAATGAGAATGGATGCCTTGAAACCTGGAAGTATAAATAACTCTTTCAAGGTGTTTTCTATAAAGGGAAGCAGAGAGAAGGACCTGCTAGAAGGAAAAACTCTTTCAAGGTGCGTCTAAACTCAGAAGAAGGAAAATAGATAATGCAGGAAAGAAAGGTTGGCCATTCTGAGATGATGTCCTTGAGTAGACAGGAAGGAACAGAATGTAGTACTCACTTGGAATGATTGGCTTCAGAGGGGAGTACAGACTCTTTGCCTCTGGTACTGGAAAGAAAACAGAGTACTTGGGTCGGGATGTTGTTCTACCATTTTGTTGAAGGTCTCTTCAGATAGCTTTTATCTTCTCTGTCATGTTGGAGATGTAATCAGCTAAAATTGAGAAAGAAGGAGAAAGTGTTAGCAGTCTAAGAAGAAAGGGTAAGATGTGGATAGTCATCTAGAAGAGGTAGAAAATAAATGGTCCAGAGTTTTGCTGTCCAATGTGGCAACCACTAGCCACACCTGTCTGATGAACATTTTGAAATATGACTTTGTTATTGAGAAACTGAATTTTTAATTTAATTTTAATTAATTTAAATTTTGATTTTAAAATTAGCACTCATTTTTAGTTCATTAGAAACTTTAGGACTATTTGAAAAAGCTTGAGTATGTGACTCTATGGTTTTAATAGCAAATTTTATGAAGTCTATATATAGATCAAGCATTTTTTATGAAAATTGAGTATCCAAATTGAGAAATGCTTTAAGTGTAAAATGCATAGCAGATTTTATAGAATAAAAAAGTAAAATATATTAATATTTTGTATTAATTATATGATGAGCTAATATTTAAATTTATGTATAATTTCATCTTTTGTCTATTTTTAATATGCTTGTTGAAACATTAAAAAATACACATATGGCTTATATTACATTTCTGTTGGAAAGTGTGTGCTAAGGGAAATAAAATTTGGTTGCAGGGCAGTCTTGAAGTCTTACTGGCTAGTGGTCATGAACTTTTGTTTTTGTTTTTGTTTTTTTGAGTCAGAGTTTCACTCTGTTGCCCAGGCTGGAGTGCAGTAGCACGCTCACGGCCACCACAGCCTCAACCTACTGGATTCAGGTGATCCTTCCACCTCAGCCTTCCAAGGAACTGGAACAACATGCATGTGCCACTACGCCTGGCTAATTTTTTGTTTTTTTAATTGTGGAGACGAGGTCTCATCATGTTGCTCAGGCTAGTCTCAAACCCCTGAGCTCAGGCAATCCTCTCGCCTCCACCTCCTAAAGTGCTGAAATTATAGGCTTGAGTCATTGCGCCCAGCTAGTGGTCATGAACTTAAAGTGAAACCAGTCGTGAGGTTGTATGATTTTTCCCCACCATGGTCAATAGCATGTGTGAACTAGGTGTGGAGTAGGCAGACAATTGAATTTAACCAGAGTTGGGTTTCTGCCAAGTGAATACAGCAAAGCAAAAGAGGATCAAAGGAGTTAAAAGCACTTTCAAAGAAATTACTTAAATAATTGATCATCAAATTTAAGCTAAGTGGTGAATGAGAACATGAAAGGGTCAAGGGAAATGAAATGAAAACTGGTGGGATCAATAGATTCCTGGGCTAGATTCCGTGAAGTTGAAGGATGATTGGAGACAGCTACTAGAGGAATGAGGGAGAAAGAGAAGATGTGGTTGTTAGAGACGGGGTTTCTTGAAATTGAGGTTATGGAGGCAAAGCAGTCTGGTAATGACTAAGTCTTAAGATATGGTCATAGAAGTGAATGACTGATATAAGATGGAAAAGAAAAGTTTATCAAAAAGCTATACTTAAATTGGATACTTAATTGCATGGAGAATAAAATCATTCAGAATTAAGACAGGAGTAGTATTGGAGAGAGAGACTGTATTTAGGAAATGAGGTGAGTGGTGACTTGGGTTGTCCATAGATGACTACCACAGAGAAGATGGTGAGTGGAAAGTCTGGTGACTTGAGGCTTAAACTTGGATGCTTTAGGGTAGAATGAGGGAAATATCTCTCCCAGCCCAGTGTATATGACATATAGGACTTTAATTTAAAAAAAAAAAAAGTCATGACATGAAAATTGTACAGAGGAAGATATGTTCTCAAGGAAAACTTAAGTTGAGGTTAACAATTAGATGGACAAAACATTGGAGAAGAGATTGATGTTGGACCATGAGGTTCAGAAGGCATAGTTGAAAGGCTCTCACAGCTGAAGACCTGAAGGAAGATGAGGGTTGACTTGGAGAATGGGATTTCCTGTGGTGAATGACAAAGCGGAGATAAAGAGACCATGAGATTGGTCCTGCAGTTCTCAATGCAGACTGTGGAGGCACGGCTGTGAATATTGGGAATATCTGAAGCAAGGGCTTCATCCCGCTATGAAGGCAGAGAATTCTAGAAAGATGATTTAATTGTAACTTTACTAGCATCTTGACCTGGAATCTAAATTTAGAGGTAAAATCTTCAGTATGATTATGATTTTGTACATTTATCTCGGAACGCTAATAGTTTTATTTTATATGTGTGTATTTTGATGTTGACTATTTGATATACGAAATTTCATAACTATTATTTTTACTTTTGCTATGAATTATACAAGTCCTGATTTCACTTTTGTTTTGGTTGCCCTGAAAAAGTTTTATACATTTTTGTATATTTAAGCTAAGTGAATCACATTGTTTTAGATATACATCTTATAAATAACATAATTAGGTAAGTTTGTTCCCATGTACGTGCATCAAACTCAATCTGAAACTCTCTAAAAACATTTAATCCATCTCTATTTATTGTGATAACCGATATGCTTAGTGTTATTCTGCCCTCTTAGTTTTCCAAATTATCTTCATATTCCCAGTTTTGTTATATTAATCAAAGTAACTTCACGTGTGTATTATTTATTGGTGATTTAAAAATTGTACATTGCGATTTTTTTCCTACTAATCAGTTCCTTTAAATTGCATTTAAAATGAATTCTGTATCCCTACCAACTCTGAGCATGGAATTTGCCCAGCTTTTTTTTCCTCTTTCCCCAACCTTTCCAAGATTTTAGCAAATAATCTGGACTCTATTCAATTCCTCTCTTCAGGTCAGGAATGTGAAAGGCTTAGTCACACACAGTCAGGTCACTTCCATGATCTAAAAGATAATTATGGAACTCTTTGAGTGGCATACAAAGTGTGTGGGTTCCCCAAAGTGCCTAAACCAATAAATATCTGTTTCAAGATGTGAAGTGCATTCTGTGGTACTGGTGGGCATGAAAACAAGGTTGCAGGAAGCTGTTTAAAAGTAACTTTTAGTATCTTGTGCCTGATTAATGTACTGTAATATGGCACATGCTTAATGAAAGAATCATTAACTAGAGTATAATTAGATGTTTAATTTAGTCCCTACTCAATCATTTGCTTTTAAATACACCTTAGAGTAAATAACCTCAACTATTTTGACTTTTACCTTCATCTTGTCCTGAATGTGAATATAGGGTAATCTGTGTCATGTACATAGCTATACCAGACCCATCAATATGCCAAAATATTTTTCCCTGAGAAATCCTTCCCTGGGTCACCTCAGAAGGGGTTCTGTAGTTAAGTTCATTTAACTTCAGTATTTCTTTCTTAGGGATTCACCCAGGCATGTTAACTTACTAAAGGTTCTAGAGGATCTACCATTAAGGCACCTCTTTAACCCTTTGAGGCCCAAAGTTATTTGACTTGTCTCAAAATCTTTTGCTTGTCTCAACACTGGCAATGTATTCTCAGTGGAACATATTTTGGGAAGTGCTGCTATATGGTGTTCTGTTGTGAAATGGTTAAAGGAATCACGTCATGTCTTCGGAGTTACATTTGATTACAGGACGCCTTCTTATGTCTTTGAGGTCTTAAAGATGTTTAATGAAAACTTCTGTCAGCTTTGACTTTCAGCTCCCGTTTCTTTCTTCCTTGCTCAGATATGCAAATAACTCAAATATAAACCCAGTGGTGAGAGTGGAACAAGAAATTGGAACCATAGGCCTGCCTATGTACTGAGAATCACTACTCTTCTCTGATATCTAAGACTTGGTAAGATGTCAGGCTCCTGGTGCTCTTTCCCTCGTTCCTTACCTCACTCTCTCTGAGAGATTCCCGTGGGGAAACAGACTTCTGGCTGGCCCTGACCCCAAGTGCACCACCATGGTGGACGTTCTCTAGAACTCTCAACAAGTGCGTACATGTCTGTCTCTCCGATTAGACTCTCAGTTCCTTTAGGGAGACATCTAATGTCATATTTGTCTTTATTTCTTGACCATTTGCAATATAGACACTCAAGTGTTACTAAATGGATTGATCACTCCATGCATGTGAAAAGTGAAAGACAGGAAAATAATTGGGTTTCCCAGCTTCTTGGTGATTTCAGATTTAGGCATTTGACCTAAAAATGCCAAGACATGAGTTTACTATATTACCATGGTTTATTTATATATAAATATGTTGCTTTCCCAAGGAGCAAACTGATGGCAGGGCTCATATGCCAGTGCCAAGCTCGGCTTGTAGCACGAATATCTGGAATAGTCGAATGAAGAACAAATGAATCTTGGGACTTGGACATTCTTTCTTTGCCAATCAAACACTTGGCACACTGAGGTGTTTTAAATGAAAGGACACATGAAATTAAAAGTACTTTTTTTTTTTTTTTACAAAAGTGACAAGTAAAAAGTCTTTGTACTTTTACGAATTTTACTTTTCTAATGAAAGTCTATGAAACATTTTGCATAACTGCTCTTCCTTACAAAAGCATGGGAATATAGGCAAAGTTACCATCAGGGTTAACAAAAGGCAAGTAGGTAAAGACAAATATGATAAGACATTAGATCCATGGATCAATAAGAAAGTAAATATCCAAATAGAAGGAAGAAGAAGAAAAAGCCACAGAAGAAGAAATCAAATGACAGTAAATATATGAAAAGCTGTTCAACCTCTCCAGTAATCAGAAAAATGCAAACTAAAACAAGATTGTGTTTTCAACCATCGAACTGGCAGAAATTAAAAAGATTTATAATATCCAGAGCTGGCAGGGATAAATGGAAATAAGCACTTTCATACACCGTTGATGGGAATATAAATTGACAAACCTGTTTTGAAGAACACTTGGCAGTCTCTCAAATTTTCAATTTGCAACTTTTAGCCAATGAGGACTCTCCTCTACAGAAGTACTTTCACATGAGAACAAAAACTTATATAAGATATTGATAGAAGCATTGTTTGTGATAAAGAAAAATTGATAACAAATTAAATATCTTCCAATATAGGAATTTTAAATTAATGATTATACATTCATAGCACGGGCTACTATGCAGCCATTAAAAGCAATGCAGCCTGTGATGGGTTGACTTGGAAAGATCTCCAACACGTAGTATTTCATGAAAAATTAAAAGTATATTGTAAATTTAAAATTTGAGCATAACATTGCTATAAATTTGTGTATTTTTGTTGAATGAGTGAATCTGTGATTTAGAAAGTCTCTTTAATCTATCCAAATATCTGGCACATTGATTAATTTTGAATAAAATACTACATTACAAATGAAATGCTACGTTAAAAATGTAGCATTTCTTCATGCTGTAACAGAGTTGGTATGATACTCACCAAATCAACACTTGCAACTAGGAGAGGGATAAAAGGCAGCTAACATGTTTAACTCTACATAGTTCTGTATAATCGGAATCTGTTAGAACAAAAACATATTCTGTATGTAATTTTTAAAATGTGTTTGCCTCTAGTAACCATAACGTTTGCTATAGTCATGGTATAAAGCCTTCTCAGCTTACTACTTACATACCAAGCAGTGGAACGTTTGTAATAACTGATTGCAGATATATGAGCAACATCACACACTCACTTTTAGGAGCTAAAAGCAGCCGAGTTGTTTCTGAAGAATGGACAGCCCACCTAATAGAGGAATTTAAATTAATTAAGTCTATTCCTTTTCCTCTTGCCCAGTCTGTGGCTTAGGTCACCCGGTAGGCTAAGAGGCAGTAGCCAGCTCTCACATCCAACTCTGACCTGTCAGTGGAAGATGACTGATGTGATGAAAACCATCCTGTCTTTAAACAGATTGAAGAGGAGTGAAAAATGCCTCAACTCTGATATCTCATCAGATCATTTTTCAGAGCATTCCTGGGAGCTAACAAGGAAATGACTTAAAGAAAATACATCATTTTTAGGGATTAAGGATATTTAGAAGTGTTAGTACTGACAACTCGCCTAAACCATTCTTGTTTTTTCGTTTTGTTTTTTAAACTGACCCTTCTATTACTGACATAAAGAACAGACACTATCTATCTATTGGGCCATACAGTTTTACAATGCTGAGCAAGTAATGTCTCAATTTCCTCCATAGACTATGATTCCTCACTGCTCATCTTGAAAATCCTTTTGCAGAAGTCATGATCTCCCTATTAGATTGTGGTTGAATCATTTGTGCTCAATAGAGGGTGCATTTAGTTCAAGCAATACATTTTCCAGCAATGTGAACACTAACACAGAAGCCCACTGTGCATAGTACATATGTCACGTGGCTATCTTTCTAGTGAAGGACACTGAAAAACTATCTAAGAGCTCATTTTCTTCTTGATCTATCATCTGTATACGCTATGGACAACTTGTCTGTCACTATTCAATTGTTCAAAACCAAGTGCATTCTCCCATCTTGGACTGTAAGAATTGATAAACATAGGGGTGGCCCACCTAGTTACCAATGAAATGTAACAAATGTCAGCAACTTGTTGTAGCCTGACTACATCTTAATAACAAACGCCATCCACAAGAGAAAGTTTCCCTTTTATTTTGAGAGCATTCTTATAAGATTTATAGAAATTTCTATAGTGCTTTCCCAGATATCATTTTTATTGAAGGTAGCTGGCATTTGCCATTCAGAAACCTTTAGAAAAAGTGTTCCTTTTTTAAGGAAAAAGGTCTTGGATGCTTTGGAATTATATTTTTTAATTAAGTTAGAGTCTTCTAGTTTCAGGTAACTCAGATTATATTGGCACCAGGCTCCTGTGAATATGTACAATTTGAATTGCATTAAGGTGATATTTTAGTTTCCTGACCATTGTCTAAAAGGAAAGTTGTCTTTTCTGGAGTTCTCTGCCTTATATCATTATACATTCTCTTAGCAGCACTCATTTAACCAAGATAGCTTCTAGTAATAACTGTTAATTGGGAAAAATTACAGAAAATAAACAGCATACTAACCCCCAATACATTAGTGCAGATGTAGTCACCATAAGAAAGGATCATCAAATCACCCTCTGAGGTATTCAGTTGCTTTTCATATTTGGAACAGAATTAATGAAAAATGAAACTTTACAATTTTACAGAGAGGCAAGTGGCTGGCAAAAATAAGCTTGTCATGGTTTAATTTGAAGTTTTCTAGCTTATTGAAAATTTTCTTCTTGAATTCTAAATTCCCTGAAGCATTGTCAGTCCAGGGGAAGGGTAGCTTGAGGGTTGATTAATTCAGCTCACCAATCCCACAAAAGGCCTGTGTACTTCCTTCTGTATTTCTCCTCTGCCCCTCTGTGTTAACCTAGCTCTCCTTCTGGTTGCAAGATGAATGTTATATTTCTAGTTGTCTCACTCGGATTTAGTATTTCCAGAGGAAGAAAAGGAATTGTTCACGAAGCTGTCCCAGAAGCACCCCAGCTGACTTCCTCTCCTATTGCATTAGCTAATGCCCATTCCTAAATAAATCACAGGCAGAAAGGATGGGATTACCACGAATGATTTCGTGAACGTAGCTGCATGGAATAGGGTGGATTACCCAACACAATCCAGACTCTGCTTGCAAAGAAGTAATAGATGGTCAATGTTCGCTGACAGCAACAAGACCTGCTTTAAACAAGACCTGCTTCCCCCTGCAATCATTGTTGGTTACATACACGTCCACCTTCCCAGGAAAATATATGCACACTCAGTGAGAATGGGCACCTCTTTATATCCACTTTGGTGTGTGTTTAATTCTTTTTCATACTCTGTACATGAGACATGTCTAGCAAACATTTTTCAATTAATGAATGAATATAAGAATAATTACTTAGAAGCAGTTTTACAATGAAGTTAATAGGCTTAATTTTTTAAAAGGCCTTTGGAAAGACCTAAGGAAAGCTTTAGAAATGTATTCTTATGACGATCTGTTATTAAGCATTTTGCGAAAGTAAGGTATTTTAACCGCAACTGGTTAAAAT
Source organism: Carlito syrichta (assembly GCF_000164805.1). Classification (NCBI taxonomy): domain Eukaryota; kingdom Metazoa; phylum Chordata; class Mammalia; order Primates; family Tarsiidae; genus Carlito; species Carlito syrichta. The sequence goes on along the minus strand of NW_007249319.1, from coordinate 393,339 downwards.
TGCTGACTCCACTCTGATGTACTTACTCTCCATCACATTTCTCCCAGTGTTGAAGTGGCCATTAGTCTTTCGGAAATTCAGTTATCAGAAACCTGTATTGGGGATACACTTATCTGAAGTTCAATGGGATAGATTCATGTGCTTCTCAGTCATTCCCATGTATAATAATATTATCTCTAGACACGGTGCAGGAATGGTTTCCAGAAATACTCTCTACCCACCACGCTGAATAACTGCAAGGTGATACCTCTACAGAGTCAGAGGTGGTGTGATTGAACATGCCATGCACTTCCTAGCACCGAAAGAATGTTAATAGTGAAAGAGAAGCAAGGATTGAAAGGGAGGGAGTCAGAAAGTGGTCTTTCAATCATCAGATTTGTGAAATTGTAAGAAGATACAGTTCTTATCAAGGTTCAATTAAAGCAGACCGCTCCTGTCAAAAAATATATTTGAAAAAGCAGTGTGTACAATTATTAAAAGCCTCTCATTTAATGGGTGTTTCATGAAATGGAATTTATCAGAATTCCTAGGTTTGTGGGTACAAATCTGTAGAAGTGTTGCACACAGCATGTTTGCCTAGAACAACTAATATATTAAAGAAATATGATAGGTTTTCCCAAATTTAGTGCCCTCAGAAAAATTTAGATGACATCACCCATAAAAAGTTATAAAACAGAGAAATTTTTCTGAACTCCTACTAATAAAGCCAAATTTTGGCTAACCATTTCTTTCTAGACAATGATACTATAATGCTGTTGTCAGATGAAAAGGTAAGCAAAGTATAAGCAGCCAAAAGTGTAGTTTCAAAGCAGCAACAGCCTGAAATAAAAACAGGAGTTAATTCCTCTTGAATGCTTTCTAAAGACTTTGCATGTGTTTACTTATTTAAGTACATTTGTGATAATTTAATGAAGAAGTTAACATATCAGCTAGATGGGCTAGATTATTCTAATGCACCACACAACTCCCCAAAGCTCAGCAACCTTGTACACAGATGTCTGTTTCTTGCTCATTCTTCATTGTGCTCCACATGGTTGCCACAAAGAGACTTAGTATGACAGAGCCTCCACCATCTGGACTATCTCCAGTCACAGCAACAACGAGAAAGAAAATGACAAGTAACATATTGACCTTCAAAAGCTTTGACTGAGCTGGGTGCAGTGGCTCAAGCCTGTAACTCCAGCACTTTGGGAAGCCGAGGTGAGGGGGGCCCACAGGTTCGAGACCTGCCTGGGCAACTTGGCGAGACCTCTTCTCTACAATAAATCAAAAAATTAGCCAGGAGTGGTAGCGCACGCCTGTAGTTCCGGTTACTTGGAAGGCTGAGGTGGAAGGATCGCCGGAGCCCAGCAGGTCGAAGCTGGGGTGGCCATGAGTGTGTCACTGCACTCCAGCCTGGGTGACGGAGTGAGACTCCAACTCAAGTAAAAATAAAAAAATTAAAAACACTTTAAGCGGAAGTGGCACACATCATTTTTAGGTGTATTTTGTTGACCAACAAAAATCACGTGGCCGTGCCTAACTCAAAGTGGGCAAAAACAATCCCTGCACAATTTAGAAAAAAAAGAACAGATATTTGTAAACAGCCGATGATGATTACTGCAAGTTCTATTATCACATGTTGGCATACGGAAAAACTGAAGCAGGAGAAAACAAACTAGTCCAAGATTATACAAATAATAAAATGCAGATCTGGGATCCAAATCTAGGCTCAAGTCCACGTCTTAACCCCTATGCTTATACCGTCTTTGATGTGCATTTGTTGGTAAACCCCTGAGCTCTGGAATAGCAAATGTCATCACACTAAGTGTTATCTTCTTGCTGAGAAATTATGACAAGTGACACAAGCAAGATCCACACAGTCCTCTAGTTTAATGAGAAATATAGCTTAAACTCTCATGCATATAATATTCACATATATTCTTCATATTATATTTATTCATCAAACATTTTTAAAGAACATTACAAATTATAAATGAACATGACTATTAACTGATGCTTATTGCCATATCAGTTTCATGGAGAAAGGCAAGAGGAGAGATCTCCCTAACGCTGGCAGGAGGTAGGAATTATCTGGAGAATGAAGGGTCATCCGCTGAACATCTAACAGATAAAAGGACCCACGGCAAATGATCAATCGTATGCCTTTCCTTTCTTCTGTATTTCCTTCCTTCCGTCTCTCCCTTTTCCCATACTTCTTTCCATCTTCTCTTTCATGAAAATTTATTGCATTTCTGGTAGATGACAGTTATTAAGAATTGGAGAGATTAACAAAAGTAAGATCTATCCCCAAGGAACTCACAATCACAGCCATAAATCAGATGCATAAAGCAATATAAGATTCTATGAGACACATTCAAAATCTTCTGAAATTCAAACTCTACATATATGCCTGATTTTATAGCGCACGACCAGACTGTAATTTGCCAAGATATGTTTATTACAGCTCTCAGCCTGTGAATTTATTAACATCCCCTCTACTGCATAAGACCTTTTGGTTTCATTCACTGATATGTTTACAGCTGACACATACTATCTTTCCTGGCTTTTGTGCCCACATTTGTTTACACTGACACATGGTGCTATAGCTTTATGCCTAGATAAGACTTCAAGTGTCTTCACTGAAATCACTGAGAATTATAGTAAAGAGATGCATTTATAACCATCCAAGAACACTGGATCTTGGAATCTGTGTTCTCTGGCGTCTGTTAGTAAATATCTTACTACCTTCAGTGGCTTTAGGGTATACATTGTTTACCTGTGGCAGAGCAAAAAAATACCTCCCATATTTTGTGGGAAGAAATTCTGTGTCTAGCTTTCGTGGCTCTGAGAGTTGTTTACAGCCATCTGGTAGAAAGTCTTCCTTGTACTTCACCTGCAATGATTTGTGTGTCAGGCTTTTTGTCTCTTATGGTGCATGAAGAGGACAAATGAAAGTCCTTTCCTCTGCAATATCTTTCCTGCTCATGAAAGTTACTTTTACAAACTTTAATTACTGGCATGATAGCCTATCTCCATTCGCAGTGTCAGAGGTCTTATTTTTTGGCTTCTTTTCCAATTATATCTTTTTTGAGTGCTTTCTATATTTTAATCTGCCATAGAACCTTCACTATAAAAAAAATCAAAGATAACATTTGTGCTAGGTTACAGCAAGGGACTAGGGTCTATTTTATCTCAATCTGTGTTTTCAGTTTTCTTTATAGAAGTGTAGGAAGTTGTGTATTTGTTAAAATATTATTGGATCCTATGTCTATAACATTGTACTAAAAAATGCTAGCATTTTGCAAGAAGTCCAAACTGGAAGCAAGTTTTTGCTTCCTTGTAAATTGTCAGAGATTATAATATCATGAAATGTAGTAAGCACAGTCCCTATTTCAGAAGAGACTCTGAGGAGTTATGAGGAAGGATCAAGGATCAATGAAGTTGTTTTTGTACTACATTTTCCTTTCTGGGCATAAGGTACACCTCTCCACATAGTTTCTTGTACAGTAGATGCCATATAATTTTGTTGAAATGATTAATGTAAACAACACGAATTTTAAAAAGAACTATTTCTCTAATAATGCTACATAACAGACCACCTCCCCTGCTTCAAAATCTTAGAGGCTGACAACACAAAGCCTCTATTTCTCACACGTGAGGCTGCAGGTCAGCGGTGGCAGTTCCGCTCACGATGTCAGTGAGGTTCAAGTTGCACCAGTTTCTATCCTGGCATCCAGACTGGGGGAGCAGCAGCTATAGGGAGCTTCTCACAGTGTGGGCAGGACTGCCAGAATGGCTAGCCAAACAACACGAGCACATTAAAGCCCTCGTTGGATGCAACATGTGTGTCCTCACTCACAGTCCCTTGGTCAAGCCCGTCTCTTGCCAAACTAGAAGTCAGCGAAGCCGGGAAGTATGCACTCCTAGAAAGAAAGCAATGGCCAGGCAAGAAAGGAAGATTGACTGTGCTACTGTGACCAAATAACACCATCTACCTAAGTATATTTATGGCTCTCCATCTTCCCCATATGGAACATGATAATTGCCAATGAAAATGTCTCATTTTGACTTTCAATGTACTCCAAGAAAAACCACCTCATTTCCTTAGAGTATATTTTTATTCTGTAATTTGTTATGTAATTTTCTACTTCTATTAGTCTTTCATGCCTTTGACTTAAATCCGGGAATAGTACATGTTTCTACCACAGTTTATTAGAATTGATATCAAACCACCTAGTAATAGGGTTCCTTCAGAAGAGATTATCACTATTTTTTAAGAGCAATATGTACTTCTACCTACTTCTTTTCTAAATGAGATTATGACTTTAAAAAATACTAATCTGTGCTTTGGTCTACTTCTAAATACAGGAAAGAAATAATTATCTCATTGAAAAAGTATAGCCCCCTTCATTCATAATAGAGTCATACTCCCATCCTAAGAGAAGATATTTAAATATTTTGTGTTTTTAAATTTGTACTCACTGAGTAAACCAAACGTATAAATTATGTCAATCTCTTAGGGCTCAACATAGTTTTACCTTTATTTCTTCAAAGCTCTCCTTCCTATGAACCTGACACACTTCATATTTATGGTATAATATTTTATAACTTGATATCATCAAGTATTTTTAAATATCTGATTTTGTGTTATACACATTAAACTCATGACATCAGATATTATGCATTTTGCCAGATAGTACCATCTGCAGATAATGGAAACCTATGACGTCACATGAAAGTTTACAGAACAATAAGCAAACTTTGATGTTTGTAAGAGATCACCCACGTGGTTTGTGTTCATTCAGACATCTGTGATGTTCAGCTCATTCCCAGGTTCCTGGAAATATGGTACTGCCAACAATCTCCTTCCAGTGTAATAGGGGATACTAGTGACATGCATGTTCAATTTCATCAAAATCAGTCACATGCTGAATAAAACGTCACGTTTCATGTCAGCTAGATATATAAAAATTAATTTCATTTAGTAGGAAGGTTGTTTGGGGGCAGGTCTTCAAGTGGGATGGGCAGTCATCTCCATGGCCCCTACTCCAGATGAAGGTGAAACCCCCTGGTCCCTCCTGAGCAGCTGAGAATTCAGCATCTAACTCTGGTCGCTGAGGGAGCCCACCTCATGGCTGCATTGTGTTTTTAACAGATATATTAAGATATGATATACATACTGCAAAGTTCACCCATTTAATTTACCATTCAAGATGATATTTTGTATATTTATGGAATTGTGCAATTGTGACTGTAATATAATTTTAGAATGTTTTCATCATCCCCTCCGCCCGCCAAAAAAGCCCATATCAAGTAGCAGTCATTCCTCATTCCCTTCCCACCTCCCACAGCCCCTAAGCAACCACAAGTCGCCTATGAACCTTCATGTGCAATTTTTTGTGTGGACATATGCTTTTATTTTTCTTGGGTATATACCTAGAAGTGAAATTGCTGGGTCATATAAAAATGGGCAAAAAGTCTGAGTAGATATTGTTCTAAAGAATGGAACATAAAAAGATGCTCAGCATCATGATTTTGATGTTAAACATCAAACATGTTTTTATGTGTTTGCCAAGTGGGATTACACAGTACGTGGTCTTTTGTGACTGGCTTCTTCCACTAAGCATAATGTTTTCAAAGCTCATCTATGCTGTAGCATGTATCAATATTTATTCCTCCTTATTGTCCGGTAATAATCCATTGTGTGATTACATGACATTTTGTTTATCTGTTCATCAATGATAGACATTAGGGTTATTTCCACTTTGGATATTGTAGATGATGTTGCTGTGAACCTTCATTTGCAAATTTTTGTGTGGACATATGTTTTTATTTCTCTTGGGTGTATATCTAGAAGTGAAATTCCTGGGTCAGGGTAAAGTTAAACAGAGTAACTCTATGTTTAACTTTGTGAGAAGCTACTAAATTGTTTTCCAAAGTGGCTGCACTATTTTACAATCACATCAGTAATGAATGAGGGTTCTGATTTCAATACATTCTTCGATAACACCTGTTATTTTCGATCTTTTTGATTATACCCATTTCTAATGAAGTGGCATCTCGTTATGACTTTGACTTGCATTTTCCTAATTACTAATGATGCTGAGCATCTTTTTATGTCCGTATTAGCCATTCATATATCTTCTTTGGAACAATGTCTACTCAGACCCTTTGCCCATTTTTATATTAAACTATTTGACTTTTAATGAGCAACTTGTAAGAGTCCTTTATATAGTTTTGACCAGGCATAGTGGCTCACATCTGTAATTCCAGCACTTTGGGAGGCCAAGGCAGGAGGATCACTTGCAATCAAGAGTTTGAGACTATATAGCAATATAGTAAGAGTTTGAGAACAGCAATCTAGCAAGGTCTCATCTCTACAAATAATACAAATAATTTTTTAAATGCTTTTGAAAAAGACTCCTTTATATAGTCTGTATACTAGCTCCTTACTAGACTGTTAGGGTATAGATAGGATGAGGGCTGATGGATAGAGAGGGAGAGACGCAGCAGAGAGGGGCAGCCCCGCTGGAGCCAGCAAGCCAGAGGTGCACGCTGGCAACCCAGAGATCCGAGTTAATGCAAAGAATTGCAACACACAGAGGTGAAAAAAGATAAGATTTATTTAAGAATGCTTCACCCCCCCCCACAGACAGGGAGTGGGCCTACACTCTAGGTGAGTGTGGCAGCACAGACCCCCAAAGCCCTGGCTTAAATCCTTTTCCTTGGAGATGTTGCAATCAGGTAGACGTGACTGCCGTGACTTCCTTATTGACCACCTGTGAATGTCTTGGAGAACCTGTGACACAGAGACCTGCTAATGTCCACCCACATTACCATAGCTCCTAGAGAAGGGTGTGACAAGGATTCTAATTCTCCTGCACCTTCCCAAACAACATTTCTTAGAGCTAATGGAGGGTGCACTAGGCGTTCCCAGTGGGTAGCTTCGGGGGATCCTTGGCCTCCCTGTAGATAGGACCCAATTTAGGAGGACTGAATCCCCACCTGCTCCCCCTCTGAGCGGTTATAACTTTTGTAATTACAAGTTTCATGACTTTTACAATCCTTGCCCAATGCCTGATGTCTTAGGCCTTGTAAATTCCCTTTACTCTAGGCAAGCTTGATTGCCGCAATGAGATACTTCTGAAACTGGCACCAGGAAGTCTTTTTCTGAAAAGACAAAGTCGGTGAAGTAAATGTTACCTAAAATGTGCATTTCTCCAAAAGCATAGCTTCTACTTTCTCATCATTGTATTAAGATTTAGGAAGAAGAGTAAAAAAATGCATTTCCTGCTCTCGGCCTGTCCTTTCACAGACAACATATGATTTGTAAATATCATCTCTGTTCTATTGGTTTTATTATCACTTTTTTGATAGCTGTATTTGAAACTGAAGTTTTAATTATTATGAAGTCAATTTTATCTATTTTTCTTTTATCACTTGTGCTTTTGATGTTATGTCTAAGAAATCGTTGCCTGTCTGAAGGTCACAAAGATTTACTATTGTGTTTTCATCTGAAATTTTTATAGTTTTAACTCTATATTAATATCTGTGATCCATTCTGAATTAATTTTTGCATTTGGTGGAAGTTAGGGGTCTAATTTTTCTTCTTTTGCTTATGAATATTCACTTGTCCCACACCATTTGTTGAAAGACTGTTTTTCCCCCATTAAATTATCTTGACCCCTTTGTCTAAAATCAATTGACCATCAATATTTATTTATAACTAATTATTTTTGGTCTCTCAATTCTCCTCCGTAGACTTATATGCCTAGTCTTATGCCAGTACCACATTGTCTTAATTATTGTATCTTTGAGTAAATTCTAAAATCTGATAATGGGAGCCCACCAACTTTGTTCTTTTTTAAGATTGTGGGTCCCTTGCATCTTGGCTTAATCTTAAAGTCAAAATATAAAATTATTTTTAGCTCTTTTTTTGTTATTGGTTTATTTGTTCTTTGCCTGAATTATACCTAGTCTAGTAAGTTATCTCATCAAATGAATAATATGGGTGTTGTTAGGGGAGGGGCAAGTGACTTTCATGAATAAACATATATTTGCATACTAAAATATCTCTAAGTTTTAAATATTATCACAAAATTCTTGCTCAAGGAAAAATTTGAATTTTATACTCTAATAACCCTAACACCTAATTCGCATAGCAATTTATTTATCTCATTGCACAAGAGTAATTGTTGTAAATTAACACTGATGTACACATGATTAAGTTTAGAGGGGCACAACTCACATGATATCTCAAGCAGTAAAGGGAAAAAAAATCCACTTCTAGCCCTTTTCAATATTCTGCTTTGACCTTTTAAATATAAAAACTTATTTTGTGAACAAAAGCGACCATTCACCTAAAAACAGTCATAGGAAGGGACTCGCAGAAGTAGGGAAATGGTTGCTAGTTTCCTGCTTTGCCCAACAACTATAATCTTTCCTTGGATCTGAGTTTATTTTGGTGCAGAGGTACAATGGAGAGGATTCCATAGTGATCATGGCCCTGAGACATAATTAATCTTACTTCTCTATCCCCAAAGTTAGAGAATCTACACTACAAAATATGGAATTCCGTTGTCAGTGTCTCTTTTATTGCATGGGAATTTATTTTATTTTATTTTATTTTTTGAGTTGGAATCTCACTCTGTCACCCAGACTGGAGTGCAGTGGCCGCTCCTGGCCACCGCAACCTCGACCTGCTGGGTTCCGGCGATCCTTCCGCCTCAGCCTTCCCAGTAGCTGGAACTACAGGCGTGCGCTACCACGCCCGGCTAATTTTTTATTTATTGTAGAGATGAGGTCTTGCCAAGACGGTTGTCCAGGTGGGTCTCGAACCCGCGGGCTCAGGCATTCCACTCACCTCAGCCTCCCAAAGTGCGGATTACAGGCTGAGCCACAGAGCCTGGCAGAATTTGTTTTTTATTTAGATGGTGTCCTACTGCCAAATTTGTTAAAGCAAGTGATTTTTATCTTTCTTTTTCCTATTCGTAATAGTTATGCAAAATTTGTCTGACAGAATATAATTAACTCCAATTTTTGTGTAAGTCTTTTTCAATGATAGATTTTTTTTTTTTTAACTTCTGGAATATGTACTTAAACCTTTTGCAGATAATCAGTCTTTGATCCGAATTTTTAAATGCTCGGAGGGCATTTCAAAAACAAGGTTTTGTTTTTATTTTTTCTGACTCGGGCCTTTTTTATGGTACAGAAATGTCATAAATCTCAAAAAGGCCATTCTTGTCCTAAACCGATTGACCCCTCAGTGCTGAATCCTCAGCTACCTCAGGAGTTCTACTGGACCTCACTGCCATTTTCTGAATAATTTATGTGATTTACAGTGCCTTGTAAAAAGCACTGAAACATCTCTGTGTGTGACTTGTTTGCTTTTGATTTACCGTGACATCTTTTCATAGTAGTGGAAAGTTGCTGGAAAACTTTTTCTAAAACATTATGCGTTCCACTCATACTCAGGTGACTGTGGCTCGGTTATGAGTGACCTCCATTTTCTGCCCTGTTGTTTTTCAAATTAAAAAAAATACATATGGGCAGTCTCTTCGCAAAGTCACACATTAAATGGCATTACCCAGTAGATCATTATCCTGTGTGCACTCTGCTATTACCCACAGTTACCTGACCTTTAGAATTAAGGAGAGCATTATGTGCCTCTACTGAGATATTAAAAGCTGGGATGCTATTAGCATCTCTTAGGGTCAGCGGGAATGTTTACATTGCAGCTATGATGGTGGCTCAGAGAAGGTCATGTGTGCTTGGTAAGTGGGCCTTGTCAGGGCTTCGTGATGGCCTGATGATGATAAAGAAAGTAAATGAGGAAAATGCTACCTGGTTCAGTGGGACAGACATTTGTAAAGAAGTTTGAGCACATGTGCAGTCTTCTGCCCTACACGGGACATAAGGAGGAACACGGGGCCTGACAGTGGTGAGGGCCTTATCAATTAAACAAGGCAACAAGGGGAAGGGCTGAGGGGCATTGGTGGAACAAGGAGAGGCACATCAATTAATGGCAGGGAAATTCAGATGTCTGGGATCAGCAGCACCAGCGTATGTTTAAATAAAACCCATTTTCTTATCCGAAGCCTGGAATAAACAAATAGGGTTATATTAGTCTTCTGAGGGACAATAGTTTCTACTATCTGGAGAATTTAGTTAGGATGATGTCATGGATGAAACTATCAGCAAAAGTGATTGCCTCAAGAACATATCAATCTTGTATGACTGCACTGTTACGCAAGGATTTAGTGTGGAAGTAGAAACAACATTAAGATTGTGTACAAGGGGGACCGAAAAAACGGAATTTATTTATAAAAAATTGTGTATTTATTCTTACATGTTTAAACTTCAGTCACACTCAAAGTACTCTCCGTTTGATGCAGAACACCTTCCAAGATGCTTTTTTCCACTGTTCAAAAATGCTTTTAAACTCGTCAGTTTGGATGCTTTTTAGTGCTTCTGCCTTTTTTGTTTTGCCTCTTCCACATGGGCAAATCATTTCCCTTTGCGAACTTTTTTCATCTGAGGAAACAAAAGAAAAGTCGATTGGGGTGAGAGCGGATGAATAGGGAGGGTGGGACACGGAAGTCATGCTGCTTATGGTCAAAAACTGCTGAACATTCAGCACAGTGTGGGCAGTTATGCTTATAAATCATCCATCATGAAATAGGCAAGCACGTAGAAAGGATCTCCAAAAAAGAATTCACTGAGGCCAATCACAGCCTCTCCCAACAACACTAGCTGATATACTGATGTCGCTGTGTTCCTAGAACACTTACCTAGCCAAGGAAGCCTGTACTACAAGGGGCTCACCCTTCCAAAAATAATTCTGGGTTTTTTGGGTCCCTCTTGTATATTGATTTAAGACCATTGTTTTCTAGAATCCATTTCACAGAGCAAATGTTTAAGCAAATTGAAAAGGCAAAATAAAGTAATATTTGCAAAATGTCTAGCCAAATGTCCGATAAGCACTCAATAAATGTTAGCTATTATCATATTATTGTCATCATCGAATGGTTATAATTGTGATTGGTCAAGTTTACATTGATTTGCACAAAGACCTTCATCAAAAGTAATAGAAATAAATAACTCCTTTGTTCCCTGTAAATTGTCTCCATACTTGTCCTCTATTTTTCAGCTAAATCATGAATGTCCACAATTAACTTTGATTATCTTATATCAAGCACTAGCTATCAGAAAAGCTAGTTTCTAGTCCTATTCTACCATTCACTTCTGTGTGCCCTAGAGTAAGTCTTATTCTTTCTCGACCACAGTTAGAATAGTTGATATCTATGAGTCCCTTTTATATCTAATATTCTAGGGAGTAGCTCAAGGGGTGAAATTGCAGGAAAAGTATTATAATATATTGCATTCACTCTTAGTCTGTCCTTGGAAGTCACCCTACCACTGCCTTCAGCGAGCTCCACATCTTGTTTAAGAGTGTCACTGAGTGTCATTGTGTAGTCACTGTAGGCTGCAGACACTTCCATTCAATAGTGTCAGTGCTACAGATATTAAATATTTGCTAAGGATAAAAAACCGGCCTTAACCTATTTGGAACTAAAATTGAATGTTTAGAAACTATTCTATAACAGAGAGATAGATACCTGTTGTCTTCAAACTATTTTTTGTTATTTGTAGTGCCTTTGACCTTCATGCGAATTCTATAGTAAATGGAGTCAAACTTTTTTTAACTGTTTATCCCTGGGCAGTGCCATCTGATATGAGTAATGTTCCATCAAAATGCGTTTTTTTTCCTGAGCAAGTCTTGCTATAATATATCACCATCATGACAACCAGTGTATTATATATTACAATAAAACATCCCCAGAGCAAAGGTACATGTGATGATGAATTATGCTAATATGTTATTGTCATTATGTTATCAGCACTCAGAGGGTGATTTAGTGAGATACATCATCAGTGAGAGATTATCTGATTTCATATTACGCAAAAAATGACACCATCATGGAAAACCACAAGCAGATTCCGTTGATTAATAGGGTTGGTGATATTCTAGTGCCAGAACTCATGTATAGTGGTGTATTAAAATGTCCTTTGAAACTGAAAACAAGTTAAAGAAAGATGAGTCCATGAGGTGAGGTTGTAAAAGCACTGTCAATTTAAATACTATTACTGTAGACAGAGTAGATAGTTAAGTATAAACCAAAAGTCACCCTTTGTCTTTTTTTCAAACATTTGACAGAGATTTAGTTCTACTTAATTATCTTTTAAAAGCATGGGAACTTTTTACAAGAAGCTATCTATTGTAAGACCACTGGTTATCCTGTAAATCTCCAGTCTGCAGCTGACATTTTGTAATGATATATGCGTTGTGCCCCAAATCACTGAACCAGCCAGACGAATCGCTAAGCTTTGTTGGTGACTGACAACTAATTTATTCAGGACATGAGCTGATCACTTTTGTTACAGCATCTCCCTTTGCACAGAACCTTGTACACATTAGGCACTCAAAAGATACTAGCTAAATTGAATGGATAATTTTTCTTATAACTTTTTCTATATTCAAAACCACAGAAATAACTAGTCTGACACCAAACAGTTACATTGAAAGAGCCAGACACTATGTTGCAAATAGAAATCAACTTCATTTTTCCCAGCACTGCCTGTTCCATCACGATCTCACGAACTAGCACTTCGGCTTCTTCCTGTTGCTTCCTAGCTATGGTCTCAGACCCACTCATAGTCAGAGGGGCTCTGGGAGGAGAACAGAGAGCAAGATAGGACTCACTTGATTGGTGTTTTCTTGATCAGGCATTGATGCTATCTGAGCTTGCTGCATCAACTGTTTTCTCTCATGGAATACTTTCATAAATTCTTTGGCGACCTCCTCCTGAATTATTACACATCTCTTTTTTTGAAGATTTCGTAACAGATTCTGTTCCTTTTGGAGCTTATGGCCTGTGATTACCTTGTTAATCTCTGTTTTCTGGCTGTGTCTCCTCTCTGTTGGCACCATGTTACCCTAATAGACATCTTACACTTTTGGACAAAGTCCTTTTGGGAAAAAAAAAAAACAAAAAAAACAAAAAACCTAATCTGGGCCCATATCTAATCCACAGAGAATATACTCCTCCACTCTGTTGTTAGTGAAAGCATAGCTGAATCCTAACATAATAATTATTATAATTACTAACTTTTACTGAGTGTGTTCTGTGGTATAGGCATGGCTACATGTAGCAATGTATTCAGCTTTCCCAAGAAAAGGAGAGTAGTATTATCATCCTCATTTTACAGATGAAGAAACTGAGGCATAGAGAAATTAACCTACCCAATGTTACAAGGTCCAATATTGGAAGAGTCAAGCCTCAGCATTGCTGATCATGGCTTCAGTGTGCATGCTCTTAACTACGATCCTTAATAGTACATTAAGTATTAGCACTAAATACTCAGATTGAATTTAGAACTACATGCTATCGTTTTTGCATTACAGCAAGTACCAACCAATCAGTGCCTCTCCTTTAAGCTTTTCCAGACCTGGATTCAAAATGTATGCCTTGTATTCTCCCAAACTTCAACAGTGAATAAAATTTCTCCCAGGGGTCCTGTTAAGGCCCTTCATTAGATTTGAGATGAGGAGTGCTATAACCCTCCAGCTATGTTCTCCAAAATAATTATTCCCATCCCAGCCTCTTGCACCTCAGTGATCTGGGTACAGAGCAATGGGTCACAAAATCAGTGTACATGTTCTTTTTCCAAAATCTCCTTTTCAAGCCTTGGGATAATATGGAACAGGTTGGTCATGCAGGATACTTGCTAGGTATTATTTTTTCCTTCTTGAACTTTTGGGGCCTCAGCCAAAACTGAGACAGAAATGCCCTTTATTAACAAGAATAAAGAATATTTTCTGTAACCTAAAAGGCAAGGATACAAGAGAGTATGGCTTCTAGGAACAAGTGGGTATGTCTCTTTGTCCATAGTGACAAACCTTAAAAGATAGATGTGTCACAGACCTCAAGAAATGTTTCAGGTTCACGAAAGGCATTTTTACTTCAGCTGATTTATGTGTGCAATTTCAATAGGGCAGCCTGTGCTAGAATGCTTCCAGGGATCCAGTGGTTAGATCATGATGAAGTTGGCATCAACCTGTCAGTGTTCAATTTGGCTCGGAGGTGTGTTATCAATTTCCAGAGCATCTAATATACTCGCCTGAGCCAACAGGGTGTAGGGCGCAGTGGGGATCTGTAATAATTTCATGTCAGCCTATCCCATAAATTGGGGTGCTGCTGGCTCACCTCCCCAAACTGCTTCCCTATAAAACCTCCTGAGAAAACCCCCAAAGTAGGTTGACTGAGTAGTTGCACCTCTTTTTATTTATTTCTTTTTGAGGTGGAGTCTCACTCTGTTGCCCAGCCAGAGTACAATGGCACAATCACAGCTCACTGCATCCTCAACCTCCAGGGCTCACGCCATCTTCCCACCTCAGCCACCTGAGAAGCTGGGATTACAGGCGGATATCACCACACCCAGCTGAATTTTTTTTTTTTTTTTAGTAGAGATGGGCTTTTGCTATATTGTCCAGGCTGGTCTCAAACTCCTGGGTTCAAGCAATCCTCTCACCTCGGCCTCCCAAAGTGCTGGGATTACAGGTGTGAACCACCACACATCCAGCCTTGCATCTCTTTTATACACTGTGCCTGGTCTTTGCTTTATTGACATGCCAAGTGAGTAAAAGCAAATATTAAGAATTTTTAAAGAAAAAGTAAAATGCTAAAAAAAACCAGCCAACGTATGTTTGTTTTATTCACTTATTAACTAATAAAGAAACAGACATTATCTTAAGAAGAAAAGAAGTTAGAGGAATCAAGCTGTTTCACAATCTTATCCTTGACTCAATGGTTTTTTAGAAAACAATGTTTTGCCACCTACAAGTTCCTCTTCCTTGTGGGAAGGAAGTTTATCTCAACTTGTCTTTTGCCTCTCAACATTGAAAGAAGAAATTCTAGTGCTTAACAAACTGAAACCATACATTTCAAGATAACCACACAATAGAGTGACTGTGTAAAACTCTTTATAGTTCTAGAATATTTTTACCCATGATATTTTTTATTGGATTTTAACAGCAGAAGACCAGTGAAATCAATACAGTACTGGTGTGAAAACAGAGGTTTGCATCTAAGTCTTAGGTCTGGCACTTGCTGGCCACGTTGCCCTGGACAATTTTCCTGCCCTTTCTCACCTTCATTTTCTTTGTCTGAAAATGGTGACAACTGTTTTATTAACTGTAAGTAAACTGGGTACAGGATCTGTGCCTTATTTATCTTTGTGTCCGCAGATCCTAGCACAGCACCTGGCAATAAATGTGTCATGATGAGTAAGTCTATCTGTGAGGGGTTATTATCTTCCATTTACAGATGAACAGATTGAGGCTCAGAAAGTATAAGTGACTTCGTGTTACACAAACAGTAAGGAAAACACAGTGGTTAGTTGTGAAACTCGATCAAATTCCAGAAATTTTGACAAGTATGGAGTCCAGAAAAGACTTGTAGTCACTGTAAAGGAGAATGCTCAGGTCTCTTCAGACAAACAGACGTCAGAAACATACGCTTCAGGGTGTCCCACTGTGAGAACCAGTTACTTGGCTCTACTCCCTGAAGACACTTAAAATTAGCAAAAACTACTATGGTGCCGCCTCTCTTGGTGGAGATCAAGAATACAGGACAGGTATAGTACATTGCTTTCCCTTTTGAAATGAAACAGTTTTTTCATGAGAGTATTCTACACAGTGTTTAGCAAAGACACTGATATGAAAAGAAATAATACTAACAATTATTCTTACATAAGTGCAGCTTTTTGAATACATTCTCTTCTTTAATCCAAACAACAACCCCATAAATTCCTGTCATTATCATCACTTTACAGACGAGCTATGGAGAGGTAAGAAATTTTGCCAAAAACTCAGAACTCATAAACTGCAGAGCCAGGATTCAGATCTAAGCAGCGTGACTCAAGATCTTAAGCTCTTATCTCTCTACACTTACTGCACAGTGGTGTCGAAAATAGAGAAATAGATGACACAAACACAGAAACCAATCTGCAGTTCCCAAGCCCAACACAAAAATTGAAACTTAAAGCTCAGCAAGAACACAAGAACTGGAAGAAAAAACTGTTCACAGAATGACCAAGAAATTTCTAGAAAACTTAGGAAATTTCTAGAAAACTTTTTCCTGCTATTTCCCTTATGCCACAATTTTCTATAACACATGTTCGGATAAGCATTTAATTAAATATATTTTGTCTTAACTTGCATTATAACTAGAGTAAGTTCCCTGAGTTTTCAAGGATGGCAGAAATATTGATTCTGTGACAACTGCCCTAGCTCAGATTTCCTAGAAAACAGAGTCTCAGAAAAGTTTATTTTGGAGGTACTTTATTTTGGAGGTACAAAATCAAAGCAGCTGGATGGAGGGAAAATGGAAGAGAGGTAGGACGATCGTGAAACATGACCATGATATGTTTGCTACATCCTTGCTACTTCTTCCTACGAAACACAAAAAGCACAGCGATTGATAGACACGTCCACTGACCATGCAGAGCTTCTTCAAATGGGCTGTTTGGAGAAACCATGCTTTGAAATCATTCATGGGAGTGAGCAAGAAGGAGAGGAGAGTCTCTGTGCAACTCTTTTCTGTCTCCTGTTTCCCATTGTTGACCAACACTTGCCATATTGTCAATGTCTCTCCCCATGCGTACAAGTTGGGCAAAGTGGCACCTCGTGACCATATAGGGTGCCAGATTTTACATTCTTCAGTGCCATGTACCATTCAAGTAGATAGACCATTGGTAGAAGTTGCAAATTCTGTGCTGGTGGACCTGACTGGGTGAGGGATGGACCTGGAACTCCCAAGACAAGTGCCAGGTCGACCCTCAGGGGTGGAGGCATGGTTCAAGAGGCCAATGAGGCCAACGCAAACTGACATATTTCCTAGTACTTGTGTAACTTTTGAGAAATCAACTTTAGCTCAACTGGACAGAATATCTAAAATCAGGCCACCAAGAAAGAATTACCTTCTTTAAGGTATGACAGTATCTACAGTATGGGGTATGGTGGAAAAAGAAATACATACACACACATACATATAATAAAAGGGGATATATATATAATATTTAATATATATAATATATAATTTCCTTCAATGCCACAAAATATTCAGTATTGTATATTATAACTCAGTCATAATTAATAGATTTTCAGAGATATAATCCTAAAAAGAGGAGGTTTTTTTCAAAGTCAGAATTCCATTGGTGGTAGACAAGGGAAGGCCAGCCCTGACACAGCAGAAAACAGAGAGGGAAAGGCATTTGGATAAAGCAGAACATTAGGCAGCCCCACACAGGCCATGCACAGACCAGAGGCCAGGAGGCAGGAGGGTTGTGTCAGAGGGTGAATGGAAGGGCAAAGCGTCTTGCAGTAAGCAATGAGTGATAGTCCAGGAAGGCACACAGGTTGTATATGGGACATGGTTTATGGATTTCAGAGTCAAGGAATTCTGTGTATTCTGATGAAATCTATAAACCAGATAGAGGTAGGATAAGTATCCAGATATGAGAACTGGAAAGGGATTGATCTTAAAGAACCAAGCAGAAGCTAATGGCTAAGGAAGACACCCACATGGCTGATAGCTTTAGGGACTGCTTGTCTATAAGCAGTAGTGGTCCCAAAGCCTAAGAAAGGGTTTAGTATTAGCTGAATATTACGTCTGAGGATGACCAGAGGGCTATGGGGCAAGAAGTCAGATTAAAGGGCCAGGCAGGTTATTTAATTACTAACTTTCCTGAATTGGAGTGGATTCATAGTCACATCCTTTCGGCAAAAATGTATGAAGCACTTATTATATATGATATTTAATACATGTTTTAGATTAGCAACAGATACACAAATTCTATAATGTCATATATTTTGATAGCCTATTTTAACATATTTCTCTTGATCATGGATTATGAATATATATGCAATTTAATTTTAAATAATAAAATATAACATGGGTACTATTTACATTTATCTGACAATGATGTTGACTGTTGTGCAGAATAGCTTACCCTTGTTCATTGACCTTCAATTTACCCCTAATCCTTTCCCATCCTTCTTCCTTTGCAGCCCCACCTCAAGTATAATGCAGTCAGGTCCTTAAATCATAGGTGACAGGAATAATGTTTAGAGATACCCAGTCATTTCCCCAAATTTATAAATTGAGTGCCAAGTTGAAACTAATATCGGGTATCTACATTTCTATTTCAGTGTCCTCAAAGGTAGCCCTTCCTGACAACTGGCAGGAGTATCTTGCTCTGACAGTCTGACCCTTACACTCCAATTAAATATAAAAACAGATCTGAATCTTTTTTCAGCCAGTTGCACTGTCAAGGCTAGTATAACTTGACCGTCATATAAAGCTCTTTAAATCAGCCTGCCAAGAAAATGCAGTTGTAGTACGAATTTTAGCATTCAGAAATATTCACTCCCCTTTCACTCACATGGATTTCAAGGGTCAAAGCTATGCATTTTTATCAGATATTTTATTATCTTTTAACTTTTGCAAAGACAGTGTGTTAGAATAGAAGAAAAACTTTTTTCTCCTCTAACGATGACGTGCTTAGGTATAAAGGAAATACTAATGAGAATTTTTATTACTCATTGAAAGTTCTTGTTTGACAAAATTAGAAAGTTTTATGTAAAGGATGGATGCAGTGTTGAAATTCCATAATACTTTTGGAAACTAAGCAGCTGGTCAAAATAGAGGAGCATTTAGAAAAGGGACAAAAGTGTGGAGTTTTGAATTTTCTTGGAAACATGATGCTTCCAAGAAGAGCTGTAGCAAGTTTCAGCAAAAATTTAAAAACTAAAAACCCTGCCTTATAAATCTAGGCACAGAGAAAAACTTTTAGAAGTAAATTTCTTTCATTTATTTTAAATGTAGTGTTCTTATTATAATGCCTAAGGATGAATTTTTTTCCCTGTTATATAATGGCACAGTAGCTAATCACTACGTCCCTATCATTGTCACACTGAGGTAACCATTGGTATTTTTAGTAGGTAGCATGCAGGTCATTCTGATTTCAACCCATGGGTTGACTAAGTCACTTTTTTTTCAGGTTACATTGTAAACCCTATCATTTAACAGAATGAACTGTTAAAATGTCTAGGAATTTCTCTTTTAAAAAATCCTAAATAAACTCAAATTTAATAGAGTTAGGCTATCATCCCCATCTAACATGCATCCAGTGTACAAAATGTCAGATGTCTCTTTTTCCTTAAATTATAAAAGTTAATTTTTCCTTTTTAAGAGATACTCAAGGGAAGGGAGGGTAAGATCATTTTAGGACTCATGAAAGAGAAAGATTGACAGCCCTGGCTGAAGTCAGGCAGAAAGCAGTCAACACTCGGGAAGCATTTCTGACAGCCACGCTAATGCACTACAACGCTGACATGAAACTTACTCTAGATTCCAGAAAGAAGCCATTTGGGAAGAGCCTGTCGATAATGCAAGACTGGGCCAAACGGTCCTGGTTGTGGGCTGCTTCCAAATGTCTACCCAAGACTAATGGGAGATGACTGAGCTCATGTTTCCAGTGAAAAACATGAGCACAGACATCCTCAAATGAAAAGAATTTTCCTGCAAATTAGGATTTTCTTTTTTTAAAATAGCATATTGGATTTAACATCTCAGGTATTTTTCCACAAGTAGGTATTTTTTTCCTCCTGAATTCTCAGGTCTCTGTTTAAAGTTCAGTTTTGTTTACCAGAAAGGTAGAAGAGAACAAGTTTAATGCTGTGAAAGATGTTTACTTAGACAATAATATGACAAAAAGAACAGAATACATAGCAACTTACAGATCATATAAGGTTTTCCAGTCAACACTGGCTATAAATTCCTCAGTGACCTAAAAATCAAAACCCCAAAATCAGACTGAAGTGTATAGATGACAACCACTCTATCCAAGCACAATCAAATAAATTATTTTGTGTTTAAATAATGGATGAAGTTCATGGTAACCTTAACTGCTGATTGTGATTCCTTGAATTACTTCAGCAACTTGACCTTGGGTCCATTTAACACTGAGCCCTTGGGAAGTCCTTTGCCCTGAGCAAATTTGTTGTCTTACCCTCCCTTCCCTGAGAAAAATAAAAATTGGCCCTATAGTATTTCATACTTGAGAACATTGAAAAACAGCCTTTCTAAATTAAATGTTTTTCTTTCTTATACCTAATACACATATATATGTGAGAAAACAAAGAAAAGGAAAAAACAAACAGAAAAAGTTGGACACTTGTTCTTCTTCCCCTTCAAGTAAACTATTTAAACTAGAAGTTTAATATAAGCTAAATTACACAAAAAACATGAATGAAATAGGAAAGAATGGATTACTCTTTAAACATAGCATTATTAATATTAAATACCACTGATGTACTTAACCCTGAATTGTACCCCACATCTTTAAAAATTTTTTTTAATTAAATATCTGTAGAAAATCTTGCTAGCTTAATGAGCAGGTCCTTAGAGGATGTGATGATTAATTTTATGTGTAAACTTGACTGGCCTAAGGGATGCCTAGACAGCCGACAAAATGTTATTTCTTTATGTGACTGTGAGGGCATTTCTGGAAGAGTTTACCATTTGAATCAGTAGACTGAGTAAGAAGATGCACCTTCACCAATGTGGGCGGACATCACCCAATCCACTGAGGGCTTGGATAGAACAGAAATACAGAGAAAGGGTGAATTCCCTTTCCCCTCTAGAGCGGAGAGTATCCATCTTCTCCTCCTCAGACATCAAAGCTTCTGGTTCTCAGGTCTTTAGATGCCAGGACCTACACCAGCCCAAGCCACCCCACCCCCCATTCTCAGCCCTTCCACCTCAGTCTGGGAATTATACCACAGGCTCACCTGGATCTCAGGTCTTTCTTGCAGAGGGTATGTCATGAGATGTCTCAACCGTCCTAATTGTGTGAGCCAGTTCCCATGGTAAATATCCTTTTATACATCCATGCATGTCCTATATACATCCATGCATGGTCTTTTTGTACATATACATATACATTTATGCTCATTTTATTCATCCATGCATGCTCTTTCTCTGGAGAACTCTCACTAGTACGGAAGTTAGTATTTCCTTTATACCCAAGCACTTCGTCGTTAGAGGAGAAAAGAGTTTTTCTTCTATTCTAACACTGTGTTAGAATTTAAAGTGTGTATGAATGGTGCTTGTGTATGTGAAAGTCCTTGAAAAGACAGTTTTCCAAAATTAATTTTTAAAATATTCCCCCCTTAACTTTGATTTGGATTATGTTAAGCAGAGTAGATGTCATCCCATTTTCCTCTGCAATATAAAAACAATCTAATCAGAGAAACTGAGATTGACCATCTTTAATATATACAAATTTGGCATCATATGTGACAGTTACAGAATTAAGAAATAATGTTACCAACTTCATAGACTTGGCAGGATTTTCCTGTATACTTTACCCTCTATTTTCTCTGCTCCCCTGTCAACAATCCACAGAGCAACTCAAGTAATCTAAAAAATGAAAAACAAAACAAGGAGTCAGGTGCAGTGGTTCATGCCTATAATCTCAGCACTTTAGAAGGCCAAGGAGGGAGAATCACCTGAGTCCAGGAGTTTCAGACCAGCCAGGCTGGGCAACACAGAGAGACTTTGTCTCAATAAATAAATTTATAAATGTATATATATATATATTAATCATGATTTTATTATCCCTTTTTCTTAAAGTCTTTCAGTGGCCCTTTATGGCCACAAGATGAGGTTCAAATTCGTTAAATGTCCTAAGACATGATCTCTGCCTTGCTTACTTCTCAGGCTTCAACTTTCCTCTCTTCTTATCTCGCCTCTCCAGTTGCACTCAACTTCTCTCAGTCCCTCTAAATCTGCTCTGCTCTCTCTTTTTTCTACTGGGACCAGTCTTCTCTCACCCTGTCCAAGATCCCCTCTCTCCCACACCTCTCTTTCTCATCTAGCACCAGTCTTTCATCGGGTCCCTTCATTTTCTCTTGGAAACCCCCCACTCTCAGCTATCATGGCACCTCTCGCTCTTTCTGGTATCATTTAGTATGTAGGATTTATCACCCATGAGATGATTAGCACTGTTTTGATCTTATGCCTCATCTGCACATTTCTTTAACTAACATTAATTGAGCACCTATTATGCCCAGGCTTATTTCTAAACACTGAGAAAACATCACAGAATGAAGCAAACAAAGGCCCTGCCTCTGGAAATTTATATTCTGTGCACACAATGAACATTTGTTGGCAAGAACAGAGTAGAAGAAAACAAGACTGGAGAGAACAACAATAACAAAAAAAAACAAAAACAGATCAAGAAGAGTATAGAGTAAAATAAGAAAGAGCCAGGAGTCATTCAAGGTAAAAATGGAAAGGGCTCTTCAAAATCCAGATTGACCTTTTAAAAGACCCATCTCTGACAGGATCAGCCCTCTTTTATTTACAACTATCCTTTGCCATTGGTTTGTGATATAATTTGAAGATGATAGAAATTGTTTCTGGCTTCATTCTACTTGCAGCCCAGTACATCCAGATTCTGTCATGTTCTGTCATTCAGCGCTCTGGTGATATCCTCCAGAGCCATCTGCTGTCCACAATGAACAAGACTTTAGAACCCAGGTGAAGCCAGGCTCGGTGGCTCAGCCTGTAATCCCGCGCCTTTGGGAGGCTGAGGTGAGTGGATTGCCTGAGCCCACGGGTTCGAGACCTGCCTGGGCAGACGAGACCTCATCTCTACAATAAATCAAAAAATTAGCCGGGCGCGGTAGCGCGCGCCTGTAATTCCGGCTACTCAGAAGGCTGAGGCGGAAGGATCGCCGGAGCCCAGCAGGTTGAGGCTGTGGTGGCCGGGAGCAGCCACTGCACTCCAGTCTGGGCGACAGAGTGAGACTCCAACTCAAAAAAAAAAAAAGAACTCAAATGATATACTTAAACCTAAGCAAAACAAGCTGGAAGCTTGTTTCAAAAAGCATTGCTTTTCCAAAATGTATTCACTGGAAAAATCCGCTAGAAAACAGTGAATATATTATGCAAGTAAAATTAGACCTTTCAACCTGCCTGGTACAATGTATGGTTGCACACCCTTATTGTAGGTGATTCTGCCAGATTTAAAGTGATTTTATTTTTTTCATTAGACATTTAGTGCAAAAGGTCAAAAGAGAGATTTAGGATCCCTGTCATCCTTTTGTATTAAAGGAAAAAAAGAACTTATTTACACCACTTTTTATCACAAGATGCAGATCTTTAAGCCACAACAAAATCAGGACAAAAACAAACAAAACAGAAATCAAACTAAATAGTGTATAATTTTGCAGACAGAAATAGTGACAGATGCAACCCAAATGATAAGATTCAATTTTCTAGAAACACACTTCAAGTGACAGTAACACTGTGAAATCCCACTGCCTTCTATTCTAAATGTCTAACCAAACCTTCACCGACATGCCATTGCTGTTGTCTCCAACTTGGATATAAGTGCTGTTCCATTTCTCTGTGCCTCACTCTGTGAACTCACTGTTTTCTCTGAAGGGATGCCCTGGCCTCTTTTTCTTACGAGTCAAACTCCCACTTTTCTTTTCAACTCTATCTAAAACATGACTTCTATTGTGAATCCTTTCTGCCTCCTCCTCTGGCCATCTCAAAGAACTGATCCCTCCTTTTTAACTACCAGAAGAATCTGGTGCAGACTTTTGTTGCACCCTTACCCTCTGTGTTGCCAATGACATTTCCGTCAATGTCTCTCCTACTATAAAACAATCTCCCTGAGAACAAGGATCATGTCTTCTTTGTGACTCTAGCATCTGACATGTGAGATGTGTTCAAAAAATGTTTGATCAAAGAAAGACTAAGCAAATGAATGAATGAATGATTGAATGCCACCAATGACCTTCAGTGACTCTCTGGTGATGCCCTTTATACACTGAGAATTCAGACTGAGAAATTTCCCTTTCTTCTAATCCTTGGCGTTAACCAAGTCCATACTGATGATGGAAAAGGAGCTAAAAAGCAAAATTTGAATTTCGCCTCTACAGTATGGTTCTGAGGTGATGCTTTTCATTTTACATAATTTGCCTAACTCATTCCAACCAGTCATCCTCTCAGCAAATAATCATTAAATTCAGAGAAGAATCACAGCACCATGCTAAATACCGTAGACTACAGAGAAGAATAAAAGACCCTCCATGATTTGTAAAACATTTTAGGGGAGACAGTGCATCCACCTTTACATTAACAAAAGCCAAATAGCAGTCCATAGATGGCATATGATGTTAAGTGCCAAGTCAAGGAGGCAGACGCTGAGTGTTTCAGGCAGGCGTAAAGGAGTGATCACTTTGGTCGTGAACAAATTAAGATCTGAAAGATTGATTGGCCTCAGATAGGAGAAAAGTTGAGAAGCCGCATTTCGTGTTGGAATAATGAAATGAACAAAGGATTGACTATAAATTTTCTCAACTATGAACCTGAGAATAAGTAAACTGTCCTCCATATTTTCATCACTTTACCCCAACTTTAAGACCTATTCAAAATACTAGCATTGCAATAATTCTTTCAGCCAAAGTCTACATTTAAAATAGATTTATTTGTGTTAAACATTTTTTGGTATTTCCAGCTCTGGGTACTTCCAGACTTTTTTTCAATTCTTCCCCACCTTTGTGCATGAGCCACTCAGTCCTGTTCATTGTGTAGAGCAGTGTTCCTTAGTCTTTCAAAAGAATGTGCCCTCTCTTCTGTTAAGTGTTTGTCATCAGTCTGAACTGAATAGCTGGTCCCCAATAGACTGCCTTTAAGATGCCATTCTGTCATCTTGTCTTTCCTCCTCGGATTATAGCTAGAGCTCGGCTTTCTGACAATGATAATTTGAGGTCACTGTTCCACTCTGAACTGGTATATCATAACACTACATGCAGTACCTGCAAAGGAAGACCTGTTTCTCAGATATGTTCGGTCAAAGCACCGTGGATCTGTCAGGAACAGTCTGCTGTGATGTACAAAGTGCCTGTGGGTATGGTGCAGGAAGCAGCTGAGCTCACAGTAAGCCTTTCTGTCTGTGGTTCCTTAGACAGAAGTGAAGTTTGTTTCCTCTGATTTAACTCACTGGGGTATTATGTATATTAGTAAATCATGGAATATTCGACCTTCATATGAACTACAAACTATCACCGTCCAGTTCCCTCAATTTACAGAAAAATCTGAAACGTGCCGAGATCACACAACAAATTAATTTTTTTAAGGGATGAGAAGCCAGGGTTCAGCTCCACACTTGCTTTCTCTCATATGCTGTTTCTCCAAAGTAAATATTCCAGGATTTGTGAGAGTCAGTCACCTCTATGTATGTCTTAAGTCTTGTACATTTTCTCCGTTCCTTTTGAATATTTGCTTTTTAAACAGGGTTTGCAAATAATACTAGTATAAATAAAGGTATGCCTCACTTTATGCAATTTATTTTCCTAATGACAGGATCTAAATTTTTTCCTCAAATAAATAGTTCTCAACCATGGATGGAGAGAGATGGTATATTAGTCAGGGTTCTCTAGAGAAGCAGAACCAGTAGAATATATATAGACATAGGAGACTTTTTATGGGAATTGGTTCACATGATTATGGAGGTTGCAAAGTTCCATGACATGCCACCTGCAAGCTGAAAACCCAGGAAAATGGTGGTGTAATTCAGTCTGAATCTGAAGTCCTGAGAAGGGGGCTTGGGGGCTGAGAAGCCAGACAGGTATAGGTCTCAAAGTCCAAAAGCCCAAGAACTTGGAGCTCTGATGTCCAAGGGCAGAAGGGGAAGGATGTCCCAGCTTCAGAAGAGAAAACAGATCCACCCTTCCTCCACCATTTTGTTCTATCTGGGCCCTCAATGGATGGGATGATTCCTACCCTCAAGATAAGCTTTTTCATTCCATCTTACTGAATCAAATGCTAATCTCTTCTCCAGAAACATCCTCACAGCCACACCAAAAAGAATGTTTTACTAGCTATCTGGTCAACCTTCAAGCCAGTCAAGTTGACACATAAAATTAACCATTACAGATGGTACAGGTATTAATCACTGCTTTTTATTACTATTATTCTCACAGTGCAACATGATTTAAAAAAACAAAGTACTCAATCTTTACTGTGATACATGAAGTTGAGGCCTCTGAGATAAAAATGCCTTGTAAACTCTCAAATGTGATATACATGAAGAATTATGTTTACATTAAAGATTTAATATATTAAATATCTCAATAATAACAATTGCCAATGACCTAAAACAATTAATCCCTCACACTCCTTTATATTTTAAAGGTACTTAAAAAAAAACAAAACTATTACTTATGTGCTGATTCCCATAGATCTTTGCATAAATGCTATAGATAAGAAGCTTCAAAAAACATGCCTGGGTGTGGTGGCTCACACCTATAATCTCAGCACATTAGGAGTTAGGATGCTGAGACAAAAGGATCACTTGAGGCCAGGAGTTCAAGACCAGCCTGGACAACATAGGAAGACCCTGTGTCCAAAAAAAAATTATTCAAATACACTGGGGGAAGGAGGGCTATAGCAGCTAGTTTTCTGTTGAGCTGAATTATCAAAAAAGAGAGAGAGAATAACTTGAAAGGGATGCTAGAGAAGAGTACTGCTGTCCAGAGAAGAGCGGAAATAATATTTTTAACTGTTATTAGCCAACCCCCTGGTACTTTACCATACAGTATACTTGCAAAGTCATATGGATGATAGGTTGTTTTGAGCAAATTACCTGTATTGTCAGCGGTGTGTAGGTTATCTACCCTCAGATACAATAGTGATCCTCATAACGCTGTATATGTTTAATTCTCCCACAATACAGTAGCGTTGTGTCCTACATTATCTACCTTATGGGATGAAATAGAAAATCTAATTTAACAGATGTCCCCAGAACAGTGTTATTCCCTTAATGATGTAGCACCCATGTTCCCACTGAAAGAGAGCACTGAGAACTAGATGGCAATGGATTATTTTCAGGAGCAATTTAGGAGGAAGCAGGTGAAAAGGATCCTAATTCTTAAGGCTTTGACTAGCACGATAAGCTGGTTTTATACAAAAACTTAGAATGTAAAAAATTAGCATTCACTGAGCTGCATAGATGTTTAGACAATGAATAGAAATGTAGTGTTGTTCCAAGTACATTGTGTGAGGAGAGAAGAATGAGAAAGTCTTTCCATAGTTAAGAATTTTTTTTTATTGAGTGGAAAACAAAGCTGGTGATTCAGCTATTCATGTTTATTTGAAATCATTTCTCATCTGCCCCTATTCTTTATTTTTAAAAAATACACTGTAAAATAAATTGCAAAAGTAGATAGCTGTTTATATCATAATCAGAATGGGGGTGGGGTTAGAGTTAGAGTGGGGGAGGGTGGGAATGCCATGTTTACAGGGCCAGAGTGATAACAGAAATAGGTCAAATGTGTCTGATGAAAGACTTGGTGAGAGGGCAGAGCAGGAGCGCTAGAAGACCCTTGCCTTGTCTACAGACGCTTAAGTTCCCATTAAAAAAAGAATAACTGAGCTATGGAAAACCTAACGGCAGGCATTTTTCAGCCCATGGCCAAAACAGTTGGTGAGCTGGGACTTTTAAAATCTAAGACCCTGAGAGCTCAGCAACACCTTCACAAAGGTCTTAGACACAGACAAGGGGCAACCATCAGGAAGTCTTTGTCTTATTTTTTAAGGTTAGTTTTATATGTTTATTATCTAAAACAATGCTATTTACCATAGATTTCTATAGCACTTACTATCTTATGAAAATTGATTACAAGAGTCAATGACATATTTTTAAAATACTTTGCGTAGAGTAAGAGTCTGACATCTTTTATAATTTTGAGTCTAACATCTGTAACTCCCATGATACTGATGCAAATCATGTGTACCCACACACTCTCACGTGCATGCATGCATGTTACATGTGTGTAACTGTGTCTACATGTTCCTTTCAAGGGGAGTCATTTCTTAGCTCCCGTGAGGTCATAGTCCATTCATGCAGTGGACCATGACCTCACAAAAAGAAAAGAAGCATACAAGAAAAGCAGGAAATCCAGAGACAGTCCTTATCAGGCAGATTAAGCTGTAGGCAGAAGTTTGTCCTGCCAACATGCAACCATGAATGATGTTCTTTGATGGCAGAATTCTACATGTTGCATATTAAGATGAATAAGATGCGCCTTCAGTTTTGGAAGGGCACTGGCAGGACAATGGCAGATGTTTAGGCATGGGACCAAACTCGTTGGACTAAGACACACAGATTTCCAAAGTCTAAATAACTAGCACTGGTTATTTAGCAGAATTGGCTTTGCACCTCAATTCCCAAAAATCCTTCAGCAGAATTGGCTTTGCACCTCAATTCCCAAAAATCCTGGTTTGAGAAGATCACCCCAAGCGTGGGCACTACAGGGGGTAGGTTCACTGACTCCAGATAGGGAACTGGGTTTATGATCTGGGCCAGAATTCAGGCAGATCTGAAAGAAGACAACTTTTAAATACATATAAATACATAAATTAAGGAAACAAATAACATTTACTGAGTGCCTTCTTTGCACTATATGTTATACTATCTCATTTAATTCGCTTCATATATGTTATCTACAAACCAAAATACAAAAAGTTTGTGTCCTTTGTGATTACAAACGAATCCACTCCATTGTAATCCTTGATCTTTCTTCAAGTAAAGACAGATATTATCTCCATATTTCAGAAGAGGATGAGTTACCCTAGATTAATAAATCTCAGTGAAGGAGGAATGTGCAGGCCTCCCTGAGTGTGGAGATGTGGTTTTAAAACACGTGCACGTACAGACCAATGGAACAGGATAGCAATTCCAGAAACAAAGCCTCAATTTCTCAACCAACTCATCTTTGACAAAGGCTCCAACAACAACCACTGGAGAGAAGAGAGCCTATTCAGTAAAAGTGCTGGGAAAACTGACTGATCACATGCAGAAGATCGAAACAGGATCCCTACCTATCATCATACACAAAAATTAACTCTAAATGGATCAAAGAAATAAACGTAAAACCTCAGACTATAAGAATCTTAGAAAATGCAGGAGATACCCTTATGGAAATTGGAACTGGCAACCAATTCCTGATAAAAAAAAAAAAATCCAAGTACTCATACCATAAGAGATAAGATATACAAGTGGGACCTCATCAAACTGACAAGCTTCTGCAAAGCAAAAGAAACAATCAAGAGAGAGGAGAGGCAGCCCACAGAATGGGAAAAAATATTTGCCAACTCTGTATTCAACAAAGGCCTAATATCTAGGATCTACAAGGAACTCAAACGCACCAAAAGGAAAAAACCAAACAGCCCCATTACAAAGTGGGCAAAAGACATGAATAGACACTTCTCGAAAGAAGATATATGGGCAGCCAACAGACACATGAAAAAGTGCTCAGCCTCACTCATCATCAGAGAAATGCAGATCAAAACCACATTGAGATACCACCTAACCCCATAAGAATGGCCACCATTAATAAAACAAACAAACAACAGATGCTGGTGAGGATGCAGAGAAAAAGGAATGCTTCTACACTGCTGGTGGGAATGCAAACTAGTGCAACCTCTTTGGAAGACAGTGTGATGATTTCTGAAAGAACTAGAAACTGACCTTCCATATGACCCAGCAATCCCCTTATTGGGAATATACTTGGAGGAACTCAAGTCATGCTACCAGAAAGATACTCACACACACACGTTTGTTGCAGCTCTGTTCACAATAGCAAAAACATGGAACCAACCATGCTGTCCATTGAAGCTGGATTTTTTAAAATGTGGTACATATATACAATGGAATATTATGCAGCCATAAAGAAGGACAAATATATGAATTTCGCAGCAACTTGGATGGATTTAGAGTCTGTCATACTCTAAATCTATCACAGACACAAAGAACAGAGTACCATATGTTCTCACTCATAAGTAGACCTTGAACAATTATCATAATACTATAGGAAAGGGATTGGCAGTAGTGGGAAACTGCCAGGGGAAGAAGGGTAGGATTGGCAGTTGAGAGAAACTGCCAGGGGAGGGAAGAGCACACCTCATCAACAAGAGTACCTGTATAAGGAACAGTTGTATACTTAACCTGAATTGTACCCCACATCTTTAAAATTTAAAAAATTTAAATTTAAATTTAAAAAACACATGTACAGTATTATATAGTTTTGCACTTTAATATTACAATGTGTTGGCTTGGGAATTCAAACTAGAAAAAGATGCTCAAGAGATGAATTTATGTCTCAAGATCAGTGATTTTCAAAAGGAAGAGGAATATCCCCCAGTGAGGGTTGTCTATATTACCAGTGTATGTGAGACCTTTCTGTGACTTTTTGGGGGCACCATAGTGAATTAAGGAAGAAGTCCCAGAACACTGACCTCTCCACCAAAACCAGACCACTCTGCCACAGGTAATCCCACCAGCAAGAAATTGTAATTTAAGATAATCCTTCAGTAATCACATTTAAGCCTTCTTTGTCTGATATCAGTAAGTCTCTACATAAGGAGTTTTCCAAATAACCAATGGCTACTCATTATAGGTCAAAAAGTAAAAAGGCAGGAAAAGTCAATGTCTTGGGTGCATAGATTTCTAAAATATATTATTCATGCTATTGCCCTCTTAAACAACAGCTGTTTACGTTACTTTACCTCTGGCTGTGATCAATAATGATTGGCCTAGGATTAAACCTAAAGTGTACCTGTCTCCTTTCTGTCTGCCATGAGGCTGTCGGTTCACACAATCCAGGCACCAACTCATATGGCCTGACTCCTTAAAATTTAAAGGGAACTGAGGAACTGTGGACAAATAGTTAAACTCATTGCAGTTTACCATTTTATGGTCATTAATTCAATTCCTTTCATTTTACAGTCTGAAATCTGAGAAGCCAAGCCTCGCCCAAGATCACACAATGAATTATAGCAGAGTTGCATCTCACTTAGAATTTTCAGTTCATAAAGAAAAATATTGTGTAGTCAAAAATTGCCCTTAGAAATTTCTTGAGTTATTCTTTAAGTATAATATGTATTTTTTTACCATAATTTTTATGCTCATTAAATCTGAGTACTACGAAAATAGACTGAGGACATAAGAAAAAGAAAGCCTGCAGGCAGATTATTGTCTATTCAAACCATTTGCTTTCGAGATAACCGTCAAATCCAGTGAATGAGAAAGGAAGAGAGACTTGTTAAGTGTTTCTGCTTCTCTATGGAGTTTTCCCATTGGATTCCAGTATTAAACCTCTATAACTTTACTACGTTTCAATTAATTGGTCACTCCTCTGAAGATTAGAGGGCTAGGTTCTAAAATCAGATATTAAATGCACCTATAATGCAACTCCACTCCAGAATACAGGATAAACGGGATATACAAGGACACAGTACTCCTTGTTGCCTCTTCAGCACTATTTCAGCTACATCCCACTACCTACTTATTGGGCAACAGTCTCTGAATATGTCTTGAAAAACAGGGAAAACAAAACAGGTTTCCTAACAACCGTTTCAGGGCCATCTTGCTTGCTTACTTCCTGTTTCTCTTTTGTTCCTAAGTGACTGAGCTTGCCCTATAAGAGAGATATTAGTAGATGAGAAGGCTTTTGAGTTACATTCAGTCGTTTTGATTAGCATCTTTGGTAACTTTTTTCTCTCTCACAAACATATGGTATAGTAACATGTAATGTTCCAATGATTGTGATTTCAAATCTAAAGTATTATTTGTTCATTCCTGAAACCTGAAACAAACATCTGGTGGTTAATGCTTTGAGGGAAAAAAAAAAGTATCTTAGTGCATTACTTCTGTCTATGATTCAAGATCATGGGCAAAAACATGTAGATGATGTCAAGCCACAAAAGTTTAAGTTGATTCATTTGATTAAAAAAAAAACAATCAGACTAGGCTTCTGTGTTTCCTCTATATAGGGACTAGTAGTAGCCTTAATGATTTCTTCCTTTCTTCCTTACCTTGCAATTAGATATAAACTATGTCCAGGATATTTCCTTCCATTGAAAAAAAAAAAAGATTTGATTGCTTCCTTATCTCTATTCAATATGTGCTCAGAATCATTTCAGTTTGTACATATTGTCAGGTGCATTTTGTTATGCATTCCCATTCATTAGAATTGTATTTCCTGCATTATACTTCTGACTCATTTTTTCATATTGTATTTTGAGATTTATTCTAGCTTATACTTTCCATTTAAAGACAACACTTGGAATAAAATTTAAAATACAAACATACTTTCCATTTTGCAATGTTGTTATTTTAACAAAATAATTTCTAAGTATTGTTTGGTTTTGGTTTTAGTTTTTTTTTAATATAGGCAGCGTATTAGTCTGCTAGGGCTACCATAACAAAATACCAAGAGATTGGGTGGTTTAAACAACAGAAATTTATCTCTTACAGTTCTAGAGGCTGGAAGTCCAAGGTCAAGGTGCTGCCAAATTTGGCTTTTCCTAAAGCCTCTCTTTGGCTTGCACATGGCTACCTTCTTCTTGAGGATGTCCTTGAATGGCCTCTTCTCTGCGCCTGCATGCCTCTAATATCTCCTTATAAGGAAAGGACAATCGACTTAATTGAATTAGGGCTGCATCCTTATGACTTTGTTTAACCTCAATTATCTCTATAAAGTCCCTATCTCAAAATATAGTTGTATTGGGGGTTAGGACTTCAACATATGAATTTTAAGAGAACACAATTCAGTCCACAACAGGTAGTAATGCTATTATTAATCAAATATTCTGGAATATCTTCCCTTTGAAGAAAAAAATCAAATCTTATGAAGGAAAAGTGTTAAAGTTCTGCTTTGTAGGTAATATCTAGTTATTCAAAATATAAACTTATTTGTGAATCATCTATATGAGACAGCATTTGTAAGTGAATGAATATAAAATAACCATGAATTCTGTTTTTTGACATAGCTTAATGGAACTCACAGAGATTTAGCAAAGGAACAGTCAGACAAGCTAGAAATTCACATTTTTACATATTGTTTGCCAGAACAAAGAAAGATCCAGAGTCAGGAATGCCAGATGAGACTGCTGCTCTTGTGTTTGTTCTGGGGCCAAACCTACAAACATATGTGGTCTTTGTTCTCTGGAAATGTGGCTTCCATATTTGAAACAAGCCTGAATCTTACTTAAGTGACTTCAATATGCTGAGCCACAAGAGAGAAGCACTTTGGTCACAAGCATACAGTAAAACAAAGGACGCTATTATCCTGGTGCACAATATGATGGCAGGCATCCTTACCCCTTCGTGAAGGCCACATCAGTGTTTTTCAGAACGTGACTTTACAGTCAATGAACCATTTGCAATGTTTCCATTTCTGAATGTTTTTAATGCTTTGGATTAGGGTTGCTAAATTTCGCAAATAAAAATGTAGGGTGCCTAGTTAAATCTGAATTGCAGAGAAACAATAACTTATTTTTATTTTTTAGTACAAAATGCTTCGCTATTTGGTATACACTTATGCCAAAAAAACGCCTTCATGGGACATACTTACACTAAAACATGATTTATCTGAAACACAAATTTAACTGTGGGTGTTCTATTTTATCTGGCAACCCTACCTTGCATTCAAGAATGAATCAGTTCGTGGTTAACCTGGGCAACTTGGCAAGACCTTGTCTCTACAGTAAATCAAAAAATTAGCCGGGCATGGTGGCACACACCTGTGGTTCTGGGTACTTGGAAAGCT
Organism: Carlito syrichta; assembly: GCF_000164805.1. Classification (NCBI taxonomy): domain Eukaryota; kingdom Metazoa; phylum Chordata; class Mammalia; order Primates; family Tarsiidae; genus Carlito; species Carlito syrichta. The sequence goes on along the minus strand of NW_007249319.1, from coordinate 359,603 downwards.
GAGACAGAAGGATCATCCAAGCCCAGCAGGTCAAGGCCACAGTGGCCGTGAGCATGCCACTGCACTCCAGCCTGGGTGACAATGAAACTCCTACTCAAAAAAAAAAAAAATGCATCCCGTCCCTTTGCAACTCCCTGTCCCCCAACACCCTCTTAAGCTATTATCACTGACTTTGTAAATTTAAGTTCCTGTTCTTAACTTGGGACCGCCTTTAACCTCTTCCCTAACACATGAAAACTTCAGGCTTCCTAAAATTATGCTGGTTCCAAGTACTCTGTGAAAACATTAAAGGTAGCTTTACCCAACTTTTCCCCCATGCTGAAGTATTTACATCTTTGTATCACTGCCCCATAATACTACTGTGATAACATTAGTAGACATGAAGTATCTAGTAATATGGTGAGGGATCCCTAAACCTTTACATCTCTCAGTCCTGGTCTCTGTTTGCTCACCTGTAAAATCAGGGATTGGATTCAAGGTGCTTTTCCCAAGACTCCTTCTAACCATTCCATGCTACTAGTCTTTGAAATGACTCCATTCACACTCCCATTTGCCTTGTGAAGCCTCATTTGTTCCAAATTCGGAGGAATCCCTTTTCTCTTCAAGTCAGTCATGTTTGGGTTGCTAAATAAGTCATTAGATTATTCGATTAATAGCTTCACCTTGAATGATGCTTAACCTGAATTCCTCAAGAGCCAAAGAACGCACTCTCGAGTTCTTCCCACCTCTGCTCCCCCTGACCCCAGACTTTGCGCCGCGTGGGTGATCAGAAGATGTGATCGCGAACATGCAAGCAGCGTGGAAACAAGCCCACCGTGGTGGGCTCCGACTGCCGAGAATAGCGCTGTGGTCCTCGGGCGCCTTCTTGGCTTGGGAGACGGCAGCCTGGAAGCCGCTCCTTGTTCTCTTCCGCCACCTAGTGGCGCCAGGCTGCCCTCGTCCGCTCAACTCGCAGTTCCGAGCGGCCAAGATTTCCGAGACTGTCAATCAAATGGATGAATTGTTTTATTCTTGCCATTACAGTAACAAAAAAAAGATCGACTGAGTGTTGCAGCAGATAAAATGCAATGAATGTTAATAAAAATGTAAGTGTAACACAATGGCCAACTTTAATTCTTGAACGTTATAGATTAAATGCATGCAGTTGAATCTCTTTAATACGTTAAAATGTTAGGTTGAACACGGAAGAAGAAAAACATACACTAGCTCCAAGTGTTTGAAAGAAAGATTATCGTTCAGAGGTGATCTTGTATACTGTTAAAAAAATGTTTTTATTAAAAATAAATGTAAGCCGGGCTCGGTGGCTCAGCCTGTAATCCCGCGCCTTTGGGAGGCTGAGGTGAGTGGATGGCCTGAGCCCGCGGGTTCGAGACCCGCCTGGGCAGCGAGACCTCATCTCTACAATAAATCAAAAAATCATGCGTGGTAGCGCATGCCTGTAATTCCGGCTACTCGGAAGGCTGAGGCGGAAGGATCGCCGGAGCCCGGCAGGTCGAGGCTGCGGGGGCCGGGAGCGGCCACTGCACTCCAGTCTGGGCGACCGAGGGAGACTCCAACTCAAAAAATAAAAATAAAATAAAAATAAATGTAATCGTTGCAGATGAAAAGAAAAGAAAGAGATGGAAAGATCATTCTGGTAAGCATTGAACTGGGAGAATGTTTCAGCTCTGTATTTAACCACTTGTCTTCAATTAAGTTAGAGCTTATTCTCATTATTATTTATAAATGCAATACAATGTTTAATGAGTGTTGAATGATATTTAGTTTTAATGTTCTATAATCTGGAACTTTCTTCAAATGGCATAATGGTGAGTTTAACTGTGTGAATCTAAAGTAAAAATAAATTTCTCTAATGAATGAAATAAAGTATTTCTGAAGTGTGACTTATTTCCCATTAAAACTGTTTTCACTGAATGACTATTATAGGAAAAATATTTCTGACATTTTAGCATCATTCTGGCTTTCTTTTGATTTGAATTTAAAATGCCAGTGCTATTGTGAAGTATTTAGATCTTTCTGACAAAAGATATTGAGTTGGAATACCATTTTGTTTTTTTAATACACTTGAGAGCCAGCTGAGAAATCTCCAATTTGTTTTCCAGGGAGGAAAAATCCCCATAAGGTGGACAGCACCAGAAGCTATCGCCTACAGAAAATTCTCCTCAGCAAGCGATGCGTGGAGCTATGGCATTGTCATGTGGGAGGTCATGTCCTATGGAGAGAGACCTTACTGGGAAATGTCTAACCAAGATGTAAGTGCGACTGGTAGTGAAACCGTGGCTTTGTGAATGTAAACACGTGAACTCTGGAGGAGAGGGGGATTACTCCTTGGGCTTCGCTCAGCTCAGCTCTTATCTTCCTGAGAGTTCCTCAGCATCTGTGGCTGAGTTTGAGAAGCTGATGGTATCCTAGGGGCCAGCGGCCGAGTCGTGCCACGTCCCTGGTCCACATCTTACATCTGAACCTTCCACACTTGTTCTGATGCAGCATGTCTGTTACTTATGCAAGAGCCTTGACCACCAATTAAACAAAAGAACGACTAATGTTTATCTTTCATTTCTTCCTTAGGACAATTCAGTGCACCCCTGTAAAAAGCACATTAATTTAGACTACATATCACTTAGAGGAAGAAGAGTGAATGCTTTCATGCAATGCGTTATCAACATATATCATCTAGTATGGTTATTTTGAGATACATGACCCTTAATGCAATCGTTTTTCTATTTTATCTATAAAATAACCTTGGTGGTTGATGCTATTATAGAACAGGATAGTTCACACATTTAATCTCTATGACCTATCCACAACAACAAAGACAGCAGTTGGAAGATGCAGGTAATCTGGCAAGGCAAATGAAGGTGCTGTTAGAGCAGCAGATAATGTGTTTTAATTTCCCACTTCCTCCTCTCAGAATTCAAGTTTTGTCTACTCACTTACCTTTCTCAAAGTAAGTTTGAGAAGATGGTTTCCAAGACTATAAGAATGAGAAACACCTCTAATGTGACTCTAAATGTTCACAGGTGAAAGCAAAGACTATACAACCGTAGAAAACCCCTAAACGCACAGAAAGCAACTACTGCCATGTCTCATTTCTCTTTGCCAGTTAGTCATGTGAGTAGACCCCATGGACCTCTGCACCTCATGCCCTGTTACTCCATTCCAGCCTCAAATTGCCCTGGTATCTTAAGGACTTAATCACAGAGGAAAAGTGTCCTTCTCGAATGCCAGGCATAGACAAGAGTGTATGTGAGTTTGCGGGCCGTGGCTATTGTTTCCCCCTCTCATATCATGTTGCTTTTGAAGCTGACCCCTGTGTAGGCCTGTGGGTACTACTGACTATGTGGAAAATGCCAGATCCAGAAACCTACACAGCAGCAGGTTTGAGGCCAAACACACTACTCAGTCATTGTTCTCCGAAGCACAGAATGAAAGCATGAAAACACAGACCCCACGTGGCTGGGCCTTGTAGTGCATCTGGCCTCAAGTTCAGAGTATGCCACAACCAGCAGCCTCTGCTCCACCCAACACTCATACTTTCTAGATTCAGCTAATCTGCCTAGAATCTACTATTCATGAAGGAATTTTATTTGAAGGGCCCTGTTGCTCTTGCCTCCCACTGGGCCTTCTTTGGGACAATTCCCAATTGCCTTTCCAGCTCTTCCTAAAATTGAACCCTTGACTCCCCGAAGGAACTCATATTTGGGGGCTTTCTTTTTGTTTGTTTGTTATGTTTTTTCTAACCAGTGATCTAAGGTGGTAGAAGCCCTGGATTCCGTTGCCATCGTTCCTGTTCTCGAAACCCAAGATAACACTTGCCTACTTGTCCTATTTTGATACAACTAAAATAGGCCATGCAAACAATTTCCCAGAATAAAAAGTCCTCCTCCACCTGCGCTTGTCTTCACTGCACAGAAAAGGCTGTACTTCAAGTCCCCTCCTTAATTGGTACCCCATTTGTTCATTTGTTCGTTTTCTTAACCAGTTTCCTCACAGACTTAAAAATGTTTTAAATTGCCTAACTCAGAGGGCTCCAAACTGAACTAGGATGCCTGCATCAGTAAGAAGTCCTTGAGCATCCACAGAGGACATGTACATTTATTTGCACTTTATATACAAGTACTAGTGTACTAATCTATTCATTTAACAATATTTTGGGTGCCTTCTTCATTCTAGGAGCTAGGGATACACCAGAGAACAAATATTACACCTGGAAGGGACCGTGAAGATTATCTAAACCAATCCCTTTGTTTTATCGGTCAGGAAATTGAGGCATAAAGAAGTAGCGTGATTTCCTTAGAGTCACGTAGTAAGCGATGTGTCAGTTCTCTTAGAAAACAACTCCGATAAAATTCTAGAATAAGTCAGAGGCAAGGATAAGAGAGAAAAGTTGTATCTTTCATGGCAGTCTGGTTTACAGTCCATGTAGCTCCTCATGTAGGGCCACTGGTTTCTTACCCTCATGGAGGTTGCATTCTAATGGGAAGGAGACAGACTGTAACAAAATTGATATGTAAAAGACAAAGTAAGTGACATGATAATCACTGCTATGTGGAAAAAAGCAAGTGAAGAGGATAAGAAATCCTGGGGAGTTGATTTCAATGTACCATATGTGTGTGTGTGTGTGTGTGTGTGTGTGTGTTATACATACATATACATATATATATTGCAAAATATATTCATAAAAGCCATTCGTGTATGGTCATAAAAGTCACAATAAATCATTCTTATTAGACATTCATAGTCATTTTTATGATATGAGAATATAAATATATACCGAGAGCAATTCTGTGAGTTTTTCTGCCCTCTAGATGATCACACCACCAATTTAGTACCATGGTCACAGTTATGTGGACCATAGCTCAACCAGGAAAGTCACCTAACTTTCCAAATGCCTCAGTTTCATGATCAATACATACAATAAAGCAGTTAGATGATTTTGTGGGGTTTTTTGAGGTGGAGTCTAAGTCCCTCGCCCAGGCTAGGTTGACACTAGGGTGGCCTTGAGCATGCCACTGCACTCCAGCCTGGGTGATGGAGTGAGACTCCACCTCAAAAGAAAAAAAAATCATCTAACCATTCAGCCTTCAGCCGAAACTATGGATGCATGCTAGCACTCCTGGTTATCTTTTTTTTTTTTTTTTAATTTTAGAGACGAGGTCTCACCAAGCTGCCGGGTTGCGGGCTCTGGCAATCCACTCGTCTTGACCTCCCAAAGTGCTGGCATTACAGGCTGAGCCACTGAGCCTGACCTAGATGATTTTTAATGTCCCTTTTAACAGTGACATGCTATGATTTTATAATCTCTGAAGAAATAGTTATCACATTTTTCTCAACAAAGGAGCAATTCAGATTGTTCTGATGTCTATGATCTCTATGGAGGCACCAAATATTAGATAGAACTTCTGCAGAGTAAGTACAGAGGAAGATGTCAGACCACGAGACAGATGTTTTTAGGAGAGCATCTTCTGCAGGAGAAAGCCCAAATGTGTTGTTTTCAACAGAGACCACCATGTCAATTGCGCTCAACGACTGCCTATGGTGGTCCAAGCCGTCTTGTTAGCCCCTCCCTTCCTGGGTCCTGCTCAGCAGTTTACCCATCATTCTGGCCACGTGTATGGATGATCTGTGTCCAGGACAACCATTTAGAGAGTGATTTTGTCTATTAAGCCTCATTTGGCCACAGAGATTCTATCTGGAACCAGCAGGAGCTGAGGCAGCCAGGAATAGATGCCTAGCATCAAGCCCATTCTCCTCTGTTCAGGATTGCCAGTGCTCATGGCACACGGCTGAACTTTCCCTCCACTCAGAGCTTGGAAGTTTTTCCAGGCCCAAGCAGGGTTTAAGTTGGTGTGGTTTCACGATCCTGGTGTGTGTCACCAAAGAATATTCAGCAAGACTCTGAAAAAAGCAGGGGAAAGAGTCTGGGGTGGTGTGGGTTGGGGGGAGTCAAACCTTGAGGTCTTCAGATCATACAAGGCTAGGGTAAAGTAGTGAGAGTTAAAATCCTGTATGTATCTTGTGAATATTTTGTGCTGCTGCAGTAAAGAGAGTTGAAATTCTGTTTAGCTTAACATATTGGAAGTCAGCATATCTGTGACAGATCCTATAACCAGGATTTTTGTTTGGTAGCAGAAATAGCTTAATCAAAAATGTCCCAGCTGCTCTTTCCAAATACTGACTATTCCCTGTTTGTCCTGCTTTTCTCATTTATTTGGTCAAAATAGAGTCTTACGTTTGACTTTTTCCAAGCAATATCTACTTTAAATGAAAGCATTATGATAGACAGTACAAACAACTATGATCTGCTTGAATGTTTTGTATTTTTACAGCATTTTGGTGAATTTAACAAAGCTATGGACACAGATCAAATGGAATGTTGCCACGCTTTACGATTCTAAATGAGTTTAGGAAATTTCAGATAGTTTTAATGAAATCGTTTCTCCCTTTTGCAGTCTGTTGCATATTTTTGTTACAATGAAAAATTCTGAGTTTGCAGATTCTGTTTTTGCGAATAATATAATGAGTTTCCCAAAGGTCAGTGGTATTAGGCATTAGGGAAAGGAAATGATAAAAAACAGTGCACAGAACTAGTCCATAAAAGACCTAACAAAAAATAACAGCAGGTGCCATCTGCTTAGCTGCTCAGCAATGACTTATTAAGCATGTGCCAGTCAACAGACCAAGTGTGCATGGGAGGTGGGGATGGGAAATTAGAAATCCCAGTCCTCACTGTTAAAGAGCCCACTATTTAGGGGAGGAGATGAAGTTATGGTATTTTTAAGTCCTACTCCTGGCCCCAACTAGAATGTACACTCATCAAGAGTAGATGCTATGCCTTCTGTCTTTTTGTTTTTTTAACAGAAGCAACATTGAGTGAACAGAACATAGCCATTTTTTTAAAAGGGCTGGGCATGGTGGCTTACACCTGTAATCCCAGCACTTTGGGAAGCCAAGAAAGGAGGATGACTTGAGCCCAGGAGTTCAGGATCAGCCTGGGCAACACAGTGAGAACTTGTCTCTATGAAAAAAATGTTTTTAATTGGCTGGGCATAGTGTTTCATGCTTGTAATCCCAGCACTTCAGGAGACTGAGTTGGGAGGATTTTCAGCCCAGGAATTTGAGACCAGCCTGGGGAACATTCACCAAACCTTACCTCTACAAAAAAAAAAAGTAAAGAAAATGAGCCAGGCCCCGCATGGTAGCACATGCTTCTAGTCCCAGCTACTTGGGAGGCTGAGGTGAGAGAATCGCCTGTGTCCAGGAGCTCAAGGCTGCGGTGAGCCATGATCATGCCACTGCTCTTCTGCCAGGGTGACAGAGTGAGACCTCACCTCAAAATAAATACATACATAAATAAAGATATGCCAAGAAAACATATAGACTCTATTTTTCAGGATTTGGGGGATTATAAATAACAGAAACCCAACTCAAACTAACTTAAGCAAAAATAAGGACATTTTTCATCATGGAACTAAAGTAATTCAGCATTTCTGGTTCCAGGGGATCAGTGAGATTTGTAGCGTTTCCCAGGGTTTATTGACCTCATTTTCTTCCACTGCTAAGTTCTTTGCTGTCTTCTTAACACTCCAGGACTCAGCATTCCAGCTTAGCAACCCCAGCAAAAGGAGACCTTCTTTCTGTGAAAACTCATATACCAATCCCAGAGAAGACTCTGGCAGGCTGTTCTAGGGCCCTGCCCAGCCCTGGACCAAAACCCTGCTGGGCAAGTAGAGACTATGATTGGCCCAGCTAGCCTTATGCACCAGTCTGTGCACTCTGTCCGAGGTGAGCAGAACATCGTGATTGGCAATTTCCTCATAATCAAAACGAGTGAGGGAGGAATTTCCCAAAGGAAAGCACGTGTGCTGAGAGATAGGTGATATTTTATTTTTCTTGTATACATCATTTTCTTTGACTGTCTTGCCTGTCTCATGGTGATGCTAATTTTCATTTGATTATCGCCATCTTTTGAACAAATGTCATGCTATATATATATGTAGCTTAAAATCAGATTCCAGTTATTGACATATTTAGCCTATTACCAGAAACATTTCAAAGGCACCTTGAAGGTACATGGGTCCTTGCTGTTTTCTAGTATAAGAAGGTTTTTTAAAGAAGGTATTTCAGGGTAGTGTTTTATGCTATTTTCATCCAACTTCAAACTGATCCTCATTTGCTGCATAATGGGAGTACATTGTAATACTGGAACTATATAAGTTCCAAAGATGACACAAGTGTACTGGGGTTCTTCCTTCCAACACTTACACTGTGTAATGTGCTTAACAGAAGAAAACGGAAGCAAAACATGAACAGCAGGCAACATTAAATAACCAAATCCCCACAGAGTTAAGATGTAGGGGAAAACTAGCGCCACTTAAATGAGAGGCTACCTAGCTCAAGCTGATGATCTAAATGGGAGATTGGCATCTTGGGTTTTGTTTTGTTTTTTTCCCCTGACATGATACTGTTAAAAAATAAAAATCGCCTTGAAGCAGTGTGAAGCCCAGATTCCTCCTGGGTATGGTATCACTTAGGCATATGCTACTAAACTAGTTCAGTTTCCCAAAAAGAGAACTACCGCCAAGGAGTAGCTCATCTGAGGTTTACTGGGAGACATAACACTGCCTCGGTGTTTTTGTTTTCATTTTGGTTTTTTCCTCCTTACTATTCAAAAGCTTTTATATAACAATGAGTTTTGCTTCAGATGCTGAAGCCTGTCTGAGAGAGGGAGAAAAAATGGAGTTTGTCACTAGGGTTTTATTTTTATGGGTGATGTGTTTGGAAACAACCTTTTGACCTTATCTGAATTCATTCATTTTTTTCAAAATTTAAGAAGGATGAAATAACCTTTTACTGTATTACTTGTTTGTCCTCATAATTCTATAACCTTTCTCAATTATGGGTCAGCACTTCAGCAAAACAATGGTGGACGTGTAGGATCTACTTACCTGGAAATGCAGCATGATTTTATGAATCAGAGAGTCCAGTCATTTCCAATTTTTTGTCTCTGATTAGATTTTCCAAACTCTACTTTATTATGTAATGGTCCCTGTGTAATGATCTGTGTAAGATATGGTAAATTGCTAAAGGACCATTCCTATTATTTCAACATTCCATACTATAGAAAGAATTTTTGCATTCATTTGAATATGTATTCTACCAAAGCAGTTTTCAAGAAGGCCTTCTTCTTCTCAATTTTTCAATAACTCCTACTATTACTACATAGGTAATAGCAGTATTTTAATTAAGCATATACTAATTACACTAGCATGATGTATGTCTGCTACAGAGGCAAGAACAATAAGGAATATTATGAGATATAATCAATTGTCATAGTAAATAATTCAAATTGTTAAATTCCAAGTAGAGGAAACCAGCAACCAATATGGACCTACTATGGTATAATTTTTAAGGGAATATTTTTCTAAACTAAATAAGCAGAAAACTAAAAAAAATTAATTATTCTATTTGAAAAAACAATATTTACTAGCTTTAGATCTTATGATTTCTATACATTTTTGTTCTCTTTGGTGCATTTACAAAGAGGGCATTCTTTTTTTGAGTAGGAGTCTCACTCTATCACCCAGGCTGGAGTGCAGTGGCACACTCACGCCACTGCAGCCTCGACCTGCTGGGCTCAAGTGATTCACCTCACCCTTCCAAGTAGCTGGAACCAATGCGTGTTCACCACACCCAGCTAATTTTTTTATTTATCGTAGAGACGAGGTCTCGCCAAGCTGCCCAGGCTGGTCTCAAACCCCTGGACTCAAGCAATCTTCTCACCTCTACCTCCCAAAGTGCTGGGATTATAGACATGAGCCACCACAACTAACTAAGGTCATTTTCAGATCCCCTTTTTTATTGTAGTCATAAACTATTTTTCTATAGCTTTTAGATGTTTATAATGAATTCAGTAAATGTACTATTTAGATTGTGTCTACTATATTTCTAAAATCAAGATGATTTTTTTTTTCCAGAGAGTGCTTGGGTAATGGCCCTGAGTTTTAAGAACTTAGGCTTCTTTAAAAAAAAAAAAAAAAAGTAGATTTGCAAGCCCCTCCCCCCTACTTTCCCACCCACAACCACATTCCCCCACCCCAGTGATGCGCTACCTGACTGCCTCTGCAACCTTTCCCTGGTCCTGTGCTTCCCAACCCTGGGTGATTCAGTCATTCTGTCTTCCTTCCTTTTCCCCACAGCCAGAGCCTTGCCTTATTCCCGTGTATCTCTCATCTCTCTGCTTGTGTGTCACTTCCAGTCTAATCTAGTCCTCTTGTGGTAACCTCTCACCGGCTCCTTTATCTTTCCTGTAAAGTACTTACCACAGTTTATACCTTTAGATTTATTTGGGGGGGTTATCTGCTTATGATCTGTCTCCCCAACTAGACTGTAAGCTTTAGAAAAGCTATATCTATTTTGTTTGCCTCTGTGTCTCTGGCACTTAGAATTGTGTTTGGTACATAAAATACAGTCAATAAATATGGCATGTGAGCGTGATCTGATGGTGACATCTGAACCCTATTGATTGCCAGAGTTGATTTGGCTGATCTGGCTGGTTAGACAGGTGTCTCCCTCCTCCCACACCGCTCTGTGTGCATCCCTCCCGAAGCTTAGTGTTCTGTCGAAGAGGATTTCCATCCCTGCTATAGGAGGACCATTCTTTGGTCAAAAGTAAAAGGGTAGTTGCACTCCCCTGTTAGACTCTGCAAACAAGCTCTCAAGGTCAATAAATATGTATTAATTGAATGAATGAACCAAGAAAAAAAAAGCAGATTTGCGATATTTCTTTATATTTTCAAAAAGTGTAATTTGTTATAAGGGAACTGGCTTAGTAAGAAATATCACAGTGTCTCAAATCTTCCAAGTTTTAGTTTAAGAAGGTTTACTCTGGCTCTATCTATATTTTTGTCTCCATATAGAAGCCCATCTAAGCACTTGGAGCTCTGTGGGAAACCTGAATGGAGGTCAAACCTTGTCTTAAACTTAAAAAAACTCTAGATCTAGAGATGTTACCAAAGTTCCCAAAGATTAAGTATTTGGTTTCAATGATTCTAGAAACAGCTTTTTGAGGTGAGCTGCCGTTGCAGTCCGAGTCTAGTCCTCTTCTTTATCAATGAGACTAGACTTGTCCAAAGGCAGAGCTTGTTAGTGACAGCTTATGACTTTGATGCAATTCAGGCAACTCCTTCACAAATGCTTTTTCCATGACTTACATTCTGAAGCAGAGTTCCATAGATGGTGTTAGTCTTCTCAGTCTCAAGAAGTGTGATTTTCAACTCTTAGGGTTAAAGATTTTCCAAATGATAAACACATCACCAACCACCTTTTAACCTATGAGAGTCCCACATTTTGTTTTGTCCCCCTATTTTGTTCATTCATTCCAATATCTGAAAAGTGGCCGCCTTCTAAGGGACGAGCAATCTCCGTTTGACATAGGTCCCTGACATTCTGATTGTTTGAGGACTTTCTTAAGTGTAGAGCTTTAAGGAAATTTTTGTCTTAACGTTAAAAAGAAAATCTTAAAGTAAAAAGGAAATCTTAGGCTAAAGAACAAATTAGCATCTGAAAAAAGTGGGGTTTTTTTTTTTCCCTGTATGTTAATCTTTCATTACCCTGACCCCTTTTTTTCTATTAATTTTTTTATTAGTACACCGAATTTTTGGAGGGTTGTGATTGCTTTTAATTGAATTATAAGGTCTTCATGTTGAAAAATATTGAATGAGACTGAGTATATGATTATAAGTCTTATTTACTTATAATTTCTTACTTTCATTTGTCTTTTCTCCTCCAGCTCCCTCCCTCCCTCCCTGCGTTCTTCCTTCTCGCTCTCTTTCTTCCTTCTTTCCTTCCTTCCTGTTTCCCATGTAGATACACTCTTTATATTGCAGAGCAGGAAAATACATTGCCAGTGTTTTCAGTGTCATTGTATTATTAATATAAAGAACCTAATCTGTATAAGTGATCACTGTCACCAAATGTAAGTGTATACTATGACCCTTTGCATCACCATCCCACTACTACCTGAAATTATAGGTATCCCAAAAGTCGTGAAGAATATTTAGAGGGAAAAGAAAAATAAAAGTATTTTACATTTAATGTACTAGTGTACATTTCAGCCTTTGCTACATATTTGACAGTTTCTTTAAAAAAAAAAAAAACCATATGAATAACTAAATTCAATGTGCTTTTCTTTTGGAGCTATTTAGCAACCTTATAACATAAAAATGTGAGACCTGATCAGCCCAAGCTGTCCTCATTCAGTGGCATTGTTTAGAGATATCTCAGCATCTTCCTATTGACTGTCTAATTCTTGTTTTCCTTAATAAAAGACGCACATTGTCTGCTTTGGTTCAGAAACTGTCAACACAATTGGAAAACTCATTTGATTTAGCAAGAGAAGAACAGTCTGCTAAGTGCCCTAACTGAGCCTTATGTTGATTTTAGGCTGTTAAAAATTGTGGTGTCAATGACAAGGAACTGGTATGGTCTACTTAGAATAACTAGCAAGTTTGGGATAATAATTTCTGACAGAATCTAATTCCTTCTAACTCTGCATTGAAATTTTGTTGCAGTCATTTTCATATTTTTTCACTTTATTTCGATTTTCTTCCTTACATTTTTAAATAAGGGTATAACCTTGTATAACTCTTCTCCCAAAGGATGACAGCCTACGAATATCATAAAACCAAACTGTTACAAATTTTTCTCTAGTTAATTATCACCCCTTCTTATCCTAAAACAACAAACCTCAATTAGTCTTTTAGACAAAGCTCCTCATATGCTGCTCCCTGTCAGTCCTTAATTAGGGACTCACAAGATACCTCTAAAGCAGAACTTTCCACAAGAGAAATGTTGATGGAGATAAAGGTTAATATAGGCTTTCTCCAGCTACTCCTCAAATACAGCTTTCATAAATCACGTATCTGACAATGGGATCGCCATTCTTTGACTTGGCAAGGCTTCGTGCTAGAAGCCAGGAAATAAGGGAAAAATAAACAGTTGCTGCTCTAAAGGAGCTCGAGGTTTTGTGTTGGCCAGAGCCAAGGGTAAATAAAACGGAACATGGCTGGAGGTGAGGACTGAGAGCCAGACCCACTTCAAGACACTGCAGAATGTCAAATGTGGGAAGGACATGGTCACAGTTCCACTTTAGTAGGATGGCTTTCATTGCATCACGGGGGTTGACGGGAGGAGGGTAAAGGAGGCAAGGAGACCAGTGGGGAAGCCGCTGCAGTGATCAAAATGGGAAATAAATTACTTAGCGAGAAGATAAAAAAATGGAACCGATTGGAAATTTATGAAGGTTGTAACATAAGTATGACTTAAGTACTAGTAGCAGGAAAGCAGAGACCTGAGTCACTGGAGGAATGGGGGCACCATTGGAGAGAACAGAAATCCCAAAGGGGAGCAGGTTTAGTTTTGCACAAAATAAATCCAAGTCACCTTTATGAGGTGATAGATAGAGGAATCTGGAGAAAAAGCCGAGCTAGAGCTGCAGATACAGAAGTCATGAGCAGATAGGTGATTGGGTTCACAAAATATACAAGACACACAAAGAGGGCTGAAGATATGAAGGGCTGGGGGAATGAGTCAGGGACATTGGCTTAAGACTCTGGAAAGATTTTTCTCAACCGTTACTGTGATTAAGTGACTACCATGTCTATAATATTCCTTTGTAATTCAAAACTTATATGCTATGTAATGTCAACCCAATGTGTTAATTAGTTTGAGCTTTGGTCTTCTTATAATATCATTTAGAACTGGCACTTGAAAGTACTCAAAGCTCTAAACAATCATACTCATATATAAGGTATTTTGAGACCTAAAAAAGGAAAGCTGTGCTAAAACACCCAGTCCAGAACTTGGTATATAAGAAGCTCTCAAAGGCATACGTGTTACTTGTATCTGAAACCAGAAAACTTATGGAAAATGGAAGTTATTATCACCCCAGCCCCATAATTGCTTCTTCTGGTCTGCCTTCTCTCTTTACTACCTGACCAAGCCAAAAGTCAAGAAGTTACATTTGTCCCTCCCTCTACCATCACATCTAAACTCAACCCAGTCCTGTCCAATCAGCCTACTTCCTGTACACCATGGCCATTGCCTCCACTAAGGCCATCCTGATCACCACAGCCTCCTTCCTGGCCCCCTTGACTCCCCGAGGCACATCTCCACACTGCAGCCGGAGTGAGATTTTTGAAATGGGAAATCTAATATAATTTACTTGCTAAAATCCTTTTCCCCTTCGCGTAAAGTCTCTTTTATAGCATGCTAAATTATGCATAATTCAAGAAATATAATTTTACTTAGCCTCAAACCTCACCCTTCCTCTCTTTGAAGACCCTATTTTGGCCACACAAGTCTACTTTCATTCCAGATCACATTTCCTCTCTTCAATTCACCCACTTGATCCTGCATTCTTCTACATATCCTTTAGATTCACTTCACCTCCTCTGAGAAGCCTTACCTGAGGCTGGGTTTGGTACTCCTCCCACATGCTGTCACAGTACCCTGCTCTATGTGGAACTTACTATATTTATAGTCCTTGGTCGCCCCCTGACTAGACAACGTATTTCCTAAAGACAAAGATGTGTCTTACCTATTATGTTATCCTGTGTACTTAGAACAGTCAATAGTATGTTTTAAGTAATTAATATCTATCTGTTTGGATGAATAAATTTAAAAGTCCATTAGAAAGATATATCTTTCAAACAATTTTGTAAATTGTTTGAAAGAGATAAATTTCTTCTCTGGCTACCTTTCGAGCCAGAATGTTCAGATGTGTGATCTTGGTCAAGTAAAACTTCTCAATGATTAAGTTCTTTGTCTGTTAAATGGGAGTGACAATTGTGCCTCCTTCATAAAATTATTGTGAGAATTTAAAGAATTAAAACATGTACATCACTTAGAACTGGCACTTGAAAGTACTCAAAAGCTCTCAATAATTGTTATCTGTTTTTACCATTGTCACTGTTGCTGTTGTTATTCTTATCATTATCTTCCTATAAGATGGGTTGGGTACCTGTCACGAAAAGACAAATTTCACAAGGTCACAAGTTAAAGAACTGAGGAAACTTAAAAACCAGAGATTAGCAAGAAGAAAAGTCATGAGTCCCCTGATCTGCCCACTGTCTCCACAGAGAGGCCTGCTGGGAACAGTTGCTCTTCTGGACACATTATGGGCACAAGTTCCAGGCAAGGGGACTCATCCTCTTGTCACTCTCCTCTTATCGGGCAAGCATGAGAGCAACTTTGTTAAGAGGGAGCAAACAGTTTGCTTTGCAGGCTAAGCAGTCTAATTTGGACGCCAAATGTTTACAGGAGTGTTCTAGGAAAGTCAGATCCCCAGCAGCTCATGACCTGTGGCCAGTGAAATAGCAACCCTCTGGATAGGAGGAAGAAGCCACGAGTCTCAAAGGATGCTGAGTTTGGGTCAGGTATCTATATCTTAGAGAAGTACAAGTCCAATCTCACCTGTCTTATTGTCCAGGCAAACCAGAGTGAGATCAAGAGATTATTTTTGGTCAATGCTGCTTGGTGCACCATTTTAAAAATCAATATTTCCTTCAGAGAGAACTTCAAATGCTGCCATGTTTGTACTTTGAATCTATTTTGAATAGCTTGAGACTCCAAGTTTCTAAGAATTTGCTTCTCTATCAAGACAAATCCCAAAATTTCTTCTAATAGCTTTTGTTTAGGTCTTAATATTTAATGTGTCAGACACCGTATTAAATGATGGGCACACAAAAATCTAGAGACATAATTCCTACTTTCAATTATATACATACAGCTTTAGAGAAAAGGCAGATGAAAAAATTACAATGCATTGTCATGGATGCAATAATTGAAATGTGCACAAGACTCAGAAGCATGTAGAAATGACTCTGGTCAGTTTGAGATTACATTTTGCTAACTATGAAATGGTTATGGTTTTTATTTACCCAGAATATGAAACTTGGGTCCAAATAAAATCATTGAAGTCCGATTAGTGGATGCTATGACAAAAGATAGCATAGTGAATCACTATTAAAATTTTGTTGGGTGACATGAAGTTGGAAAAGAAGATATTATATTGTGAGAACTAGAAAGCAGTTCTGGGGAATGGTCAGAGGAACATTTTGAAACTTAAAGGGAACTTAGTTCAAATTCCAACTCTGCCACTTACTAGCTATGTTAATTTAGGCAAGCTTCTTCACCCCTCTAAGTCTAAATTTAATTTGTCTCATTTAAGAAATGGGATTAAGCCGGGCTCGGTGGCTCAGCCTATAATCCCGCACCTTTGGGAGGCTGAGGTGAGTGGATTGCCTGAGCCTGCGGGTTCGAGACCCATCTGGGCAGGCAAGACCTCATCTCTACAATAAAATCAAAAAATTAGCTGGGTGTGGTAGAGCACGTCTGTAGTTCCGACTACTTGGAAGGCTGAGGCGGAAGGATCGCCGGAGCCCAGCAGGTCAAGGCTGCGGTGGCCTGGATCAGCCACTGCACTCCAGTCTGGGCGACAGAGTGAGACTCCAACTCAAAAAAAAAGAAAAAAGAAATGGGATTAATAATAACTACCACACTGAGTTATTTTAAGCAGTAAATGAAGAAAAGTATGCAAAGCACCTAGCACATGGTAGATACTCAAAAAAGGCAGCTATTTTTTCTCAGAATATAATCTCACTTGTCACCTATTTTATTACACACATTATAGTTAGGGGACTGTGGTAAATTGACTATCAAGCACTCCTACGGGAAGATTTCAGTGTTGTTTTCTAATGGAATTCTACCCTATCTTTCTTAGATACTTCTCTAACCTATCCACAGTAGTTTACATGCGTTGTAAGCATTTCACACACATCCTGTTTTTCTAACACATGTAACAAAATGTCTTAAAATCAAAGCCTAGTTAATAGCAAAAGTCGTCAGTAAACCGATGAGAAAAAATCTTGTTCAATAATGTAATAGAAAATGAATAGAAAATGCTGGTGTCCTGACAAGTTGAAGTATTCTGGTCACATGGGATTATGAGAAGTTCTTTATTACTAAAAAAAAAAAGCTAAGACTTAGTATTTAAGAGGTTCCTGAAGACGTATCATTGCTCTCTTTTTTTGTTTGTTTTACAAACTGTCACTAACGTAAATTAAGGATATTTTAGAGGCACATCAAACAGTGTCAATTTAAAAAGAAATTGCATTTTTTATATTTCTGTTTTTGGTGGGGAACAGGGCAGGTGTGAGGGTAAGCTTCACCTGTCTTTAAACATTAGTGTATTCCTCAGTTTTCCCATCTTGAAAATGGTGAGAATAAACCTTTTCTCCCAGAGATTATATAAAAATAAATGTTCACATGAATACCTTTGAATGTTTTATAAAAACCTAAGTTACATAAATTCAGGGCCAATTTTGTCACATTGTTAGGAAATTCACAGGTGGGTCATATATTAAACAAACGAATGTCCTGCCCTATCTTGTATGTGATTTTCTAAGTACCAAAAAAAAAAAATTATTGTTATCTCGTTACTCTTAATTTTGTTTTTCTTTTACAGATTCCTTTTCCTAGAGCTGCACTGTTCCACAGAGTGGAACATGTGGCTTACACGTTTAAACTTGAATGAATGAAAGCCAACTAAACCTAAAAATTCAGTTCTTCGGTCCTGCTAGCCACATGTTGAGTGCTCAACAACCACGTGTGACTATGTGCTGTCGTGTTGTACAGAGACAGAATAATTCTGTTATCACAGAAGTTCTGTTAGAGCTCACTGGCCCAGAGGATAGCCTGGCTGAATGCTTCTGTTGCTCTGTGGCCTTAAGCTAGCCAGCGATGGCACTTTAAGGATTAAATGACCTCAGAAGTTACAGGAGGATGACTTTTTAATCAATTCAGTGTCAAAACCAAGGGAAAGCCAGATGTAAGAGAACAGGAATTAAATAAATGATGAAGAAAGAGGGAATGATGGTTAGAAAACAGATATACACATTGACATTATTATAAAAGGACAAAAAAAATTCAGGAAATCAGTGCTTCAGCAGAATTTTACTTTAATTTTACTTAAAACATTTGTTGAGTGCAGTTTGCACAAAATGCATCAGTTTTATGCTGACTTTCTGAGGCTCAAATTGCATTTTGAGATGTTCCAGCTAAAACACATAAACACTGTCTCTTGAGATTGTAATGAAACCGTAGCCTACCCTTTGTATACTGGGAGCACATGTTTAAAACATATTTCCCTCTCATGGGGTGAGCAGGTGTTAAGGAGCTACGTGGCAATTTTCTTTTTCTTTTGAGTCAGGAGCTCACTGTGTCACCCAGGCTTGAGTAAAGTGGTGGGATCACGGTTCACTGAAGCCTTCACCTCCTGGGCCCAGACAATCAGCCTACCAAGCAACTGGGACTACAGGCATGCTCCACCATACCTGGCTTTTTTTTGTAGAAACAGAGTCTCCCTATGATGCCTAGACTAGCCTCAAATTCCTGGGCTCAAGTAATCCTCCTGCATCAGCTTCTCAAAGTGCTGGGATTATAGGCGTGTGCTGAGAAGCCTGGCCTTATTTTTGTTCACAACTTTTGTATTTATCCTTATTTAGACTCCTTGTGCTCACAAGTAGTCTTCATGCTGACCATTATTTTGGCTTCTACTGTTTGTATAAAAAGGAATTCTAACATTGCATATGTATTATTTCCTCAAAACAAATGAATAATCTGTGTATGTTTTCATTTAGGTCATTCTGTCCATTGAAGAGGGGTACAGACTTCCAGCTCCCATGGGCTGCCCAGCATCTCTCCACCAGCTGATGCTCCACTGCTGGCAGAAGGAGAGAAACCACAGGCCCAAATTCACCGACATTGTCAGCTTCCTTGACAAATTGATCCGCAATCCCAGTGCCCTTCACACCCTGGTGGAGGACATCCTTGTGTAAGATGCACAATGTTGAATTTTTTCTCTTGACAGACATAATTTCTTTCAGGCCATAGACAAGAATAACACAGAGAGAGAGAGAGAGAAAAGCATGCCTTGATAGCTGTCTAGTTGTCAACTTTTTATTAAGCCATGTTTCATTTATCAGCTGAAAAAGCAAATTATTAGCATAAAAGAAAACATGGATAACATTGAAGAAATAATGGAGTTTTTTTTTTGTTTTTTTTTTACAAGAAAACAGGTTCTCCTTCTCTTTTCTCTCTATGATCTTTCTGAGTTTCTTTGTTTATATTTTTTCCTGTGTGGGTCTTTGGTACTTGTATAACCTTTTTTAATTTACTGATCCTTCCTTATCTTTGTAAGTAGAGTCTATGTGTATATGTGCAGCCCTTTAATTTTCTTGTCCATTCTTCATTCTGTTTCTCTATTTAAAATGGCAAGCAAGAGGGGTAATTTGTGAATCAGCCAGGAGCAAGGGTGTTTCCTGCTGATATGATCACACCCAGTTGTTTCTTTCCATTCTTAAAACCAGAAAAGAACAGATGACAAGACGAGAAAATGAAGGTATTCATACACCATTTTATAAAAGCTAGTAGGGTTGAGAAAGTCTACTCTCCTTTCTGTGAAAAGTAATTATAAGATGAGGAAGAGTAAAATAAAAAAGACTATCATCTGTGTCTCAAAATATTATTTTAAATATAGCTAAGATGAAACATATTTCTTTAGATCAAATTGGACTTAGAAACAACCAAAGCATGTCTAAAACTCACTTTCCTAACTCACAGGATGGCCAAGGGCTGTACAGACATTGAACTTCAGGTCATAGGTTCGAGTCAATGCAGGTTTTTAGTGACAATAAGGTTGAAGCTCTTCAAGGACTATTCGAAACAGGCTTCAGTTCACAGCAGAGCACTTAAGAGTTCACCTCTAAATCACTAATTGGCAGCCTCAGTAAAGTGAAGCCAAGCATGAAATAGCTAGAGATTAAACTATTACTCTAGCCCATCTTCCCTAAAGCAGTCCAACACAAGAAGCCGTAAAGGGGAGGAAAGGCACTTTGGATTTTATCGTGAAAGCAATGGACCGCCATTGAAAAAGTCTAAGCCAGAGTATGGCGTGGTCACATTTGCATATCCTAAAGATCTCTCTAGGGATGATTTATGCTGTAAGTGCAAAACAAGGAACAAGACTGGAAACGAGACAGTTTTACATTTTCAGCAATCAAAGCTAGGGAAGATCAGGGCCTGACTTCTGAAAAGAAAATAAGCTTGGATTCAGGAGATAAGAGAATGAGTTCATTATTGTTATTTCCTAATATGAATAATAATATTTAATAGTATTTACTATTATTTTAATAACACTAATCTTTATTATTAGGAAAGACCAATGCATCTTAATCACTGATTGAATATGTGGAAGGAGGAGAGAAAAGAATCAGAGATGTTTGTCAAGTTTCTTTCTTACAGGTCAATGGTATTACCACTGCGAGGAAGAAGGCAAGTTTTGGAATAGAAATAAGACCATTTTGAACATGCTGAGTTGGAGATGCCTGGGGACCTCTAGGTAGTAAGCTATATTTATAGGCTCAACCTCAGGTGAATAGATCTGGGCTAGAGATGCAGATTTGAAGATCATCAGCATATAGATTGTAGACAAAGCTTTAAGCGTCCTTAAGAAAACCCACAGAGAACATAAAGAATGCAAATAAATGGAGGGAAAGAATGCAACCCTCTGAAACACCAACATTTAAGACATGAACTGAAAAAGAGAACCCAGAGGAGACCAGACAGGCCATAAGGAAAACAGAGATGGAGCGGCGTCACAGAAGCCAAAAGAGGAGAGAGTTTCACAGAGTGTAGTGCCATGGCTTCAGGAAGCCTCAGGAAAATAAAACAGGAAGTGTGTCCATGGGATTCAGCAATGAGATGTTCAGGTGTTCATGGGCAGCCTTTGCAGGAGCATTTTCTTTTTTTTTTTTTATTTTAAAGTTGTGGAGTACAATTCAGGATTCGGTATACAAGTGGTGATCGCACAGGCAAAGTCTGGGCCTCCCTTTAGTCCCCCCTTTGCCTGGTTTGCGATCAGGAACCCTTATTGATGTTGTGCTCCCCCCATGCCCACCCCAGCAGGAAGCAGGAGCATTTTCAATAAAGTTGTGTAAGACAGATTGCAACTGAGGAGCAAATATGAGGTCAGAGAGAGGAGCCATACATAGTACTAATTGGCTTTTCAGGAAACCTGTCTCTGATGAGAAAGAGAAGTCGTCAGAGGAAATATGTCTTCCTTGTTGGTTTTATCTGTGTTGTTGAGGCGACTTGGTCATGATTCCATATTGAGAAGGAGTTAGTAGAAAGAGATTATGAAGCAAGTCTGCATTAATGCAAGAGGATATTGGCATCTATAAACTGAAATCCTTTCATCTGGGCCTCTTGTTTTGGAATAGGGTTAACAGAATCCATAACCAGTGCCCACAAAGCTGTCTGGCTGTCCTTGTAGCTATAGAAGCAGGTGGGTAAGAGCCTTCTTTTTGAGGAAAGGCAGATGAAACAATTTCTTCTCTGCTTTTTCAAAATTATGAATGATTACTGTGTTTGGAAAATCGTGATAAGGAATGTAAAATGAGAAAAAGCCAAGAATTAAAAAAACAAAATCCAGAGGTCAAGTCAAGATGGAGGTTGTGTCTGAGGGCCAGAGGCTTTTGATGTGATGAGGTGTGCTGTAATCCAGTGGATGGGGCCCGAATTGGCAGCCTCTGTGTCAGCACTGCCGCACACAGGTGAAGAGTCCAGTGCTGTATGTAAAGTTGGCAGCTTGATTCCATTCTGAAGTCTAAACCCTGAGACACCAAATAGAAGTTTTTGTGACTGATCTGCTCTCCTGGTTTCTGACAAAGACATAGGTGCCTCTATTTTTGCTATTAATATACTTTTGTTTGAGAAACAAGAAGCATCAGGTTCTAAGGTTGTCGCACCTGCACCTTTATCAGCATCTCATTTTCACAGAAGCCTGAATGGGTTTCCCTGGCCTATCCCTTACCCCTCA